>NC_059115.1:72276757-72436757 GCF_020740685.1 Jaculus jaculus | reverse complement strand
CATGTCATATTCCACGCTGACATGGCTCTGACCAAAAAGCAGGTTATGTGAGTATCTGGTAGCAAATGGCTTCCTACCATGTTTTTTAACAAAAGCCCAAACTAGAATTCACTGCATAATATTTCAGTAAATTACTATCTCTAAAGCTAATAAACTTAAATCAGTGTGCATGCAGAACCTCATAAATACCACAAAGTGTGTCAGACATGATAGAAGGTTCACATGTAAAAGATGAGTTTCTTACCCTAATGGAACTCAATCTTCCAAGCCAAAATAAAGTATGTATATATATATATGTGTATATATATATATATGTACAGTAAAGTTTTTTTTCAACCCTTAAACACATAAACTACTGTGAAAGAAGGCAAATGCATTAAAATCTTCCAAAATGTCAGATATTTTGATAGCATTCAAACAAGTATTGAAGTGATCCAAACTGCTGAACTAATTAAGAAATAAATATGTGGGCTGGAGAGATGGATTCGTGGTTAAGACGATTGCCTATGAAACCTAAGGCCATGTTTGAATCTTTAGATCCCACATAAACCAGACACACAAAGATGAGGCAAGTGCATGGTCACACATGCCCACTAGGTGGTGAAAACTCCTGGAGTTCAATTGCAGTGGTAGAGGCCCTGGTGTGCCAATTCATTTCTTCTCTCTCTCTCTCTCTCTCTTTCTCACTCTCTCTAAATAATAAAATAAATAAAAGAAACAAAGAAAAATATTTGAGAAAATGGTAAAATTGAAATTGTTGATATTTATCCCCAAAGATCAATGTATGATGCTGAAAATATGTACTTCTCACAAAATATTAATCATACTTATTTTTTTCTCTCTTTTATCATTATGATCATTTTTTTGTTTGTTTATTTATTTGTTTGTTTTTAGGTAGGGTCTCACTCTAGCCCAGGCTGACCTGGAATTCACTATGTAGTTTCAGGGTGGCGATCCTCCTACCTCTGCCTCCCAAGTGCTGGGGTTAAAGGCATGTGCCACCATGCCTGGCTTAATCATACTTTTTTTCTGTTTTAATTATGTTACTACTTGTTTCTTCACTTCTTGTGTAATTTATATTTTCCCTAAGAAGAAATAAGAGCAAGATAATATGGCAGAAGTAGACTGTGTCAGTATGGTCAATGGGCCCTTTATGCCTGACCTTCCAACCAAATGGAACTGTGAGCTTTTTAGTTATCAGTATGAAGTAGGTTGGCTCTGCTGGTTCATATATCAGTGGGAAAAAATGAGTAATACTGAAAGAAATTACTTGTTATTAACTAGAAGATTCAACAGAGGCCTTGAAGTATGTGGACAAAAAAAATCAAATTACTTTTTCATTCCTCAGATTCATTAAAGTTTTTGAGTCTTGCAGATGGGAAGAGATTTTGCATCTTAAGTTGCTTTTGCCTTTCTTACAGATTATCATGAAATTTCATCCCCACGGTTATCTTGAGTGCTAAATTTCCTTATGAATGGTTTTTGGTAAGTCAGGATTATATGATTAAGATTTCACAATGACCAACTGGAATTAATTTCTAGAAGACACTATCCTATATTTCCTTACACAGCATTTAATTCTCAATGGTTTCACAATAATGTAACACTACAGGCAATTTTTCCAAGCCAATTTTCATTCTATTTTTCAATGGCTATTATGATAATATGTGTGTCATCTGAGAAAGAGGAGCAAAGTAGTGATGTGGAAAAATGCAATAGTGATGTATACAAAGGAGAGTTTTATGAAATCTTAGGTTAACTGTTTCAGAGCATGAAAGAGCACTCCTTCAGTAAACTAGTCCATTCATCTAACATCCACAAGCACCATGGTGTTCCTTTGAAATTGAGTCAGAAGGATAACCAGGCTTGCATGAAGTCACTAAGGCTCACATCTCCTAAATAGTCACAGAAGAACAATATCATTTTTATTTATAAACCGCTCAAAATAAGTAAGGCTGGTAAACATATGAGCCCTAAATCAAACCTCCACCTTTCATCAGCAAATATGTAATGCCTCAAAAGTCAAAAGTTGTGAAATCTGGAGAAACACATAGGTATGCCTCCAAAATTTAAATAAAATATTGATTTTTAATTGAAAGAAATTTACTAAGGCTATGCTTATAGTAGATTATAAATGTTATTTTAAGGGGAAATCCATGTTTTGTGGTAAATGTTTTTAAAATAGAATGGAATAGAAATCACGTGTGGGACAAGAGACTACAATCATTGTACTTAAATTAATCCACAGTATTTTAAAAGCAAATAAAAACCCATTTTTATATCTTGTTTATAATTGAGTCAGGTCACAACCTCTTTGGAAATTACATGGTATATGTTACTTATGCCCCCAAACCTTCTTGATCTTTGCTTGACTTGGTGTTTTGACCTTGCCTCAGAACACAAAGCCTTCGTGTTAACTGATGGAAAGGTCACTGAGTCTACAGCACAGTTGTGGTGTTGTATTTTAACAGTTCAATAAGAAGGTGAAGGGGAACACTCCTGAGACAGGCTGTAATAGCTTTATTATGTTTCTTTTATAAAGACCTCTTAAGATAATTGTTTTCAGTACAACAATAATATGATCATCTTAGACATTCTGGACAGAATGTCAGTTTCCACTGGCCATGATTTTGTTTCTGCTGTTTCATATTGTATAAATTTTCTGAAGTTCATTGTATTTTAGACCATAGATAAGATTTATTTAAAATGTATTCTTGGAAGAGATATTTTTTTTCTACTAAAGATAATAAGATCAAACTTATGGTTCTACTCCCTGAAATAGATTGTTATAACTATAGCTGTAACTACTATTCTGAATGTTTTAATGATAGTCGTATGTTGATGGTTTATACATTACTTTTGCAACATTTTAATGTAAGAACATATTTAAAGATACATGAGAGATAATTTAATACAGATGCATTTCAAACAGAACTAGCCTTATTAAAGCCTTGCTTAGATACAGTGGCAGGGGTCCAGCCCAGAACGTTACATACATACGCAAGTACTGAGGCATTTCGCTGCTGAGCTCTCATGTACACTTTTTAAAAACGTGCTTCTCTAGAGAGTGCCATGCCTCCATACAGCGTTATTTATTTTTTATTTCTAATAGGCAGAATTTAAAATGGGTTTGTTTTCTCTAAAGCTACTAAGAGTAGAATTGACATTAAACGTGTTAATTATTTTCCTCAATGTTACTTGTTAACTAATGATTTATTATTAATTGAATGTTTCCAATTAGGCATAGTAAAGGCGGGACTCATGGAGATCTTCTTTGGAAAACACTTAGTTCTGGATATATACATGTAGAAGAAACAACTCTCAATATGTTGTTATACAGCATAAGAAACAGTATGTTAAGGAAATTGAACATAAATTTTTTTCATGTTTAAGTAGCTAAGATTGTTTTTATTATATACTGCACTTCAAGTGATTTAATTCTCTAAAATGTCATAGCAAGAAATTTTCCATATGTGTTTTTCAAAAGAATTATTCTTTTCTTGAAGAAGTTGTCTACTTAAGAGTTCTAGCTTCTTTAGCTTGGTGACTGATGCCTGTAATTCCAGTATTTAGAAAGCAGAGGGAAGAGGATGATTGGAGTTTAAAGCCAGGCTAGTCTAGATAGTAGTACCTGTTTCAAATGATAAAAGAAAAAAATAGAAGAAACAAATAAGAAAAGAAAAATTGAAACTTACATAACTTTACCTTAAATATTTTGATGCCTTTATTAAAATAAAATGAACAAATTGAATAAATTTTATGAATATTAAGTTGATGTACGGTTCATATAAAATAAAAATATAATTAAGTGCAGTTTGATAAGCTTAGACAAGTGTATCCTTGAGTGCAGTCACTTTAATGACCAAGCTACTGAACACATCCAGGACTCAGTGCATGCTCTTTAGTCACTTTTTAGTTACTTTTGTATTGCTGGGGCAAAATACCCAACTGAAAACTGACGGGAAGAAAGAATTGGCTTTGTCTCACATTCTCAATGGCAAGCATGGCATGAGCAGACTCTGGACATTACTGCCTGCCATACCAGGGGAAAACAGCAAGAGCAGCGTGAACAAAGTTCTGGCAAGGAGGAGCTGGTTGTAACGGCCCAAAGCCTGCCCCCAGCAGCACACCTTCTCCAGCAAGGCTCCACTTCCTGAACTGCCACCACCTGGGAAACAAGCTTTCAAAGCACACATGAGTTTATGGAGGACAAACCACCACTTCATATAAAATCAACCTGACTGACTTGTCCTACTGCATATTAGTTATGCCCAGTTGAAAATTTCATATGAGTGAACCCATGCATTTTTGATGTTCTTGCTTTGGTCAAACATTTTTGGTCTGATATAGGTTTTTGATAGGCTGCCAAAGAGTTCCATGGATCCATAGTTTTTATGTTGTTTGAGTAGTATATTGTCATGGAAAAAATGTATCCACAATTGACCTTTTGGTAATAATGTATTTTTATTTGCAGCTATTATGTTGAGAAGAGAGTGAACATAAATTGTGTATACTCAAGTATGAGCCCATATACATACATACATACATATATATATATATATATATATATATATATATATATATATATATGAACATATATATCTATATCTATATCTATATCTATATCTATATCTATATCTATATCTATCTATCTATCTATCTATCTATATCTATCTATCTATATATCTATATATATATATATATATATATATATATATACTATATATATATATATATATATATATATATATATATATATAGTATAAATTATACACATAAGTCATTTTCCCTGATGTGATGTGATTTGCCAAGGGTTCTATAGGCTCTTACATCTATATTCTCAAAGTTTGCAGTTTCTTTTTCATAAAATATATTTTTGTGACTTTTACCTCAAGGTTGTCCATTTTTGTTTCAAGTTGATAATATTTTTACCTGAAACTGACTTGAAAATTATTTTATCTACTTTCATTTTCTAAAAGCATTTCCTAATCTTGGAATAAGTTTTGAGTTTAATATTTGAAAATAATTTCAAGTGAAGTCATATGGTGATATTACTTTATTTGGGTAATGTCTTTACATCACAATTTCAATTTCTTTAAGTAGGTGTAATTATATTTTATATTTATTATTGCTTATTCACTTTAATGTAATTGCTTAAAGTGAAAATTTCTTACTAAAACATTATTTTGGCATTTATCCTACAAAATGTCACATATAGTGCTATCATAATTATCCTTTTCTGAGACAGGATTTCATACATACCACACTGGCCTCTGACTCACTATGCTGTCAATGATGACCTTGAACTTCTGATGATCCTCTCTCTACCTCAGACACATGCTAACCTGTCTGGCATCACAATCATTGTTTTAAAACTATTTCGTCGTCTTTATTGTTAGTTCTTCTGTGACAATTTTGTTGCATGTTGTTTAACTGCCGCATTGGATGGCTTTACAATTCTTTTGCTACTAAAGTTTACTTGTCATATAATTCTATTGTTATCAGAGAAAACCACTCTATGGTTTCAATTCTTTCAAATTTAGAGTCACTTTGATGCTAGAATGTGCTTTATGTGCCCAAATATATTCTGTGCATGGTCTTTTTCATAAATAAAATGCAGAAAGGACATAATTAAATTAAACCAAACCAACACTTAGTTAATGAAGTGAAAAATGTAAGACAAGCTGGAGACATAATAAAGATATAAACAGAAATCATTAAATTGGAATGCAGAAAATTATATTTGTTAACATGTAAAAACTGACAGATAAAATAGTCAAAACATCCTCTTAATATGTTTAATAAAAATACAGAAGCATCACAAATGCAAAGACAATGTTAAGTTGGTAGATAATTGTAGACACAAAGGAGACATCAAACTAGTAGAAAATAAAGTGAATCATATTTTAGTCATAAATTTAAAACTACAGAGAGGAAGCTGGAGATATGGCTTAGTGCTTAAGGTACTTGCCTTTGAAGCCCGAGGAATCAGGTTTGATTCCTGAGGATCCAGGTAAGCCAGATACACATGATGACATATATCTCAGGAGTCTGTTTGCAGTGGCTGGAGGCCTTGGCGCACTCATTCTATCTCCACCTTTCCCTTTCTATGCTACCCCCCACTCGCTCTTTCTCTCTGTCTCTCTCTCTCTCTCTCTCTCTCTCTCTCTGTCTCTATTTGTAGTAAATAACTAAAATATTTAAAAAATAGATGGTTATGTATTCCATTAAGGAAAATATGGTTGACAACCACCAGATTACAAAGTCTAAAGTGATTCTTTTACCACGATGCTGGTTACAATTCTATCTTCACCTGGATGTTATGACTCTATGCTTCTGCATACATTACTTTAACATTTAGGGTGTCATTTGATAATCAAATCTACTGTGAGTTGGGGAGATTGCTCAGTGGACATGGCACTTGCTACTAAAGCTGGAGTTCCCAATGTTGGAACTTGAGACCCCATGTAAAAAGCCAGAAGCCCTGGCATGCTTCTGTAATCCCAACACACCAATTGCAAAATGAGAAGTACAGACAGAGGAAGCTTTGGAAGCTTGTGGGCCAATTAGCATGGTGAATGCTGTGATGAACAGCAATGAGAAGAAGAAAAGCTGTCTCAAACGGGATGACAGGTGAGGACCGATACCTGAAAATTGCCCTCAAACTTCCGAACATGTGCTGTGGCATATGCACACCTTCACTCACACACACTAGTGCACATATACACCAGACACACCAGAAACTAACAACTTTGCATATCTCATAGAGTGTTACAAATAATATTATTATGTTTAAAATCATTTACACTAGGTCTTATTACTGGGAAAATTATACATGAATTGTTAACAAGTTAAAAATACAGAATGGGCCAGCTGCTCTGCATTGGTACAGTGGGAGCATTAATGATACTTTAGATAGAAAGAATGCTAAGTAAATAAATAAAACAAGAATGCTGAAGGTCTTTCCAGCTCCTCCAACTTAGTTTTATTCCTATTGTATTTGCAAATTTTTGCTTACCCACTTTGTACTGGTTTTGGTATTATGACAAATGCTGGAAAGAAGGGTCAAGAAGGACAGATGCCCTGGAGATACACACTAGGATATATACGGTCACTTTTTAAATCCTGTGTGGAGACCCTTGATGCCATGGCATGGAGCCATGAAAATGAACCGTGTGTTTTAGCGCAGACCTCAGGACTGTGGCAATGTCGGGACTGTGGGACGGCTGTACAGCATACCCTCGCAGACTGGGTCATGTGTATCTTCCCAGAGGGCAAACATGTGAATCTTCAGTGGCAGAGTTTGGAATCTAGGGTATTTTTTTTGTTCCCTTTGCCTTCAAATGTGGAGAAACTGTAAGGTCTGATGCTTCCATTGCTGTTTTTATACATTACATTGGTATAATATTTCCTTTGTATGCCTTCATTTCTCAATGGGATTGTTTACCCTGTCCCATTGTATATTGGAAGCATTTAACTTGCATTATGACTTTACAGTGCTCACAGTTAAGAGACTGTCTTGAATCTAAGATGAGATGCTACATTTTTGACTCTTTAAAAATATGTTTATTGACAACTCACATAAACATAAACAAGATATCATGATCATAATCCCTTTCCAAAAGTCTCCATTTTCTTCCTCTCAAATCTTCCCTCCACTGAGTCTCTTCTTCTTCCCAACAGGGCTCTCTTCTGTTTTGATGTCATCATTCCCCCCCCCCAATAGTATGAAGGTCTTGTGTGGGTACTGTCAGCTACTATGAGATAGTAAATATCAAGGCCACTTTGTGTTTGGAGGACAATATTGTAAGCAGTCCTCACCTTCCTTGGACTTTTATGTTGTTTCTGCCATCTTTCTACAATCATTCCTGAGCCTTGGAGTGTGTGATAGAGAGGTCCCATTTAGACTAAATAATCCACCATCCCTTCTCAACACTTTGTAGAGTTTTGAGTCACCTCAGTGGTCACTGCCATCTGAAGAGAAGCTTCTCTAACTAAAAGTGACAGCAGAATTATTAATACATAGACATATGTATAAGTTTTTAGTATAATATATCTATTTATCCAGACAATAGTACTAGTTTCTGCCCTAGGGTCTACACCCTCCCAAGTCATAGGCTTTTCAGTGCCAGGAAGAAATTCCTTCCCATGAAGTGGGCTTCAAATCCAATCAGAGAGTGGCATGCGATAGTCTGAATATAAAGTGTCTCCCCATAGCTTCCTGTCCATAAGCATCATGCTTGGTTCCCAGCTGACAGAGTCTTTGAGAGGTGGATCATTTGTAGAGGAGATATTTTATTAATGCTGGAATTTGAAGTTCTGTCAGTTCACATCTTGCCAGTCTTCCTTGAATTTTCAAAGTGTATAAAAATGAGAAGGGACATTGTTACAAATAAATCCTTTATGCTGATAATTTATTGATTGAGGTACATATATACAACTTACACCACAACAGCTGTATTTGTTTTGGGAACATCATGGCCACTTGGTTTAGAAGTCATACTGGCTGATCACTAACAAACCCACTCGACGCTATATTCGTTTATTTGACAAAATGTGACGTCCAGCCCACTTGCCATGTTTTGTCCATCATGATGAAACTCCTGTGGGATCATATGCCTGAGATAACCCTTTCTTAAGCTTAGTTCGTCAGGTGTTTTTTCCCAGCAATGATAAGTTAACTGAAACAAAGTGCAAAGGCCTACAATAACTATGGGTTCTTGGACTGTGTTCCTGTGCTGTGAAGACTTAAATACTAATTTTCAGATATAGATAAGATATAAAAATGCTGAAATTTTCAAGGTAAAATCTGAATTATAAATCACTTTATTGGATTACTGATACATTAAGAAATTAAAAGAGGGCTGCTGATATGGCTTAGCGGTTAAGCGCTTGCCTGTGAAGCCTGAGGACCCCGGTTCGAGGCTCAATTCCCCAGGACCCACGTTAGCCAGATGCACAAGGGGGTGCACGCTGGAGGCCCTGGCGCGCCCATTCTCTCTCTCTCTCTCTCTCTCTCTCTCTCTCTCTCTATTTGCCTCTCTCTCTCTCTCTGTCACTCTCAAATAAATAAAAATGAACAAAAAAAAGAAATTAAAAGAAATACAATATGTACAATTTTATTATTATAAGTATAAAATGTATTATTTATTTAAAAAAAAAAGAAAAAGAAATGGGAGAAAGTTAGCTTATCTCACAAGATGTAAGGCCCCTTCTCTACTTCCTGTGGCTGTGAGTACATGATCCAGCTTCCTGCTCCTGCCATGACTTTCCTGCATTATGGACTTACTCTTTAAATGGCCAAAAATAAACCCTGGCCTTTCTCAAGCTGCTCCTGATTGGGCATTTCATCCAGCAACCAGGAAGTAACTGAGATAATAAAAGAACATGGCAAAATTTTGAAACATAATTTAAATCTTATTCTAAATCTTCAAATTGTCTAAGTGAGTAACGAAAAACAATAAAAGAAAAAAAAAGCCAGGTACAGTAGTACATGCTTTTAATACAGCTTCATTTAGACCAGGTACAGTAGTATACACTTTTAATACACCTACATTTAGGTACTGTTGATGGGGATTCATTGCTGGCTATAAATAAAAACTTAGCTTAGGAAACAGTAAAACACCCTATTACAAAATGCAGGAAAATATTCTAGTGTAGTTACTCCTTAAATGACATCCAAACCCATGACAGTAAGAAAAACAGAAAAAAACAAGAAAACAACAACTGGCTCTGGAAACACAAATGGCATCAGGGTGCGCCTGCACAAGAACGCAATGTCAGGATACTGGCTGCCATACGTCACTGGGTTCTGCATCAAATATCCATACCAAAAAACCCTATAAATGCAAAGATTGTAGAAAACACATTTAGCTATTCATACTTTGCCAGGTATCCCATTACTTATCCAAGTGAAAGTATGTCTGAAGTACAGAACTGGGCTGGAAGTGTCCAGCAGGGACAGTGTATTAATATTGTGTACAACCAACACATATTCAAGAGTTCTTACAAACAATTTTTGTTTGGAATATTTTTCTCAGTAATATATTGTAAAGTTCAGCATTTATGTGGGGAAATTATAGCAAATGCATCAGGCCCTATGAGTCACAGATACCTCTGTGATCTTTTTCAGTGCATTGTTTCATGATTCTTCAGTTTTACAACATAGTCTTGATCGGCAGTTCATGCTGTGTGTGAGTTCATGTTGCAACTAAATCTATCCTTACATTCATAATCCTACCTCTTAATGCAATTGATTCCTTGAATTACTACATGTTACTATAAATTGTATCAATTCATGAGTATATTTGATAAAATTTTCATTTTTATATATCCAAAATTTGTGTGAGAACATATCCATTTACATAACTTTGGTGTCAGTGTTTAATTGGAGTTCAATATATTGACATTTAAAATAGTAAAGAAAAAACAAAAGGATTTAATGTATGATAATTATAGTTTAGTACCACATTGGAACATTGACGTTGGGAAGTCAAATGTTACACACTTTAAGAACAGTGGTTTACATGACTGAAAACTGGTGTGCTAAATAATTTTATGTTTTTCTTTCAAGTTTTTAGAATCTAGAATCCGTAAAGAAAAGACAATAATCAGATAAACACAGTTATCGAGTTCTAAGTGAGAAAAAATGAAAAACTTTCTTGAAGTGATATGTGCCAAACAGCTTAACATAATTAATGGAATAAAATTTATGATCATCAGTTTAAATTGAAGTTAAGAATGGGCCATAGGAATTGTTCAGTTCAAGTACATCTGAACCTTGTTCACCAATCTATGAATTTAATTCACAATGATCTCCTCACAGGGTCATGATGAATCTCCTAAAACACTCTAGCTTAACATGTGATTCCCAAAGTTCTTAAGGATAAAATTCCATATAAACATAAGTCTCAAATATCAAATGCAAATAAAGAATTTGGCATGCAAAGATGCAAAAACTTCATTGATGATGTTGTCAGCAACCAGAAAAATAACTGAAAATAAAAATGTTGAAGTTTTTAAAAAGCTTAAATATAGGGCTGGAGAGATGGCTTAGCAGTTGAGCGATTGTCTGTGAAGCCTAAGGACTCTGGTTTGAGGCTGGATTCCCCAAGACCCACATTAGGGAGATGCACAAGGAGTGTCTGGAGTTTGTTTGCAGTGGCTGGAGGCCCTGGTGCACCCATTCTCTCTCTCTCTCTCTGCTTTCTCTCTGTGTCTGTTGCTCTCAAATAAATAAATAAACAAAAAATTAATTTAAAAAATAAAAATTTTACAAAGCTTAAATATCTTACAGCTTTAAAGGACACAAAAATTGTGTAATTAGATACTCTCAATATATTGAAAAGTGTGTTTAATTATTCAACTGAAAGAATCCATCAAAATAGTAATGAGAAAAAAAATAGATTTTTTTTCTATTTATTCTACTGGATATCTAGAAACAGAAAAGACACTATTGGAGAAAAAATGGTTTTAAATGATTACAAAAATATTATTTAAAGAAAATAGAATAGAAGGAGCTTTAAGATGCAGTATATTCAGTTGTTGTGTTCCATTAGAAGAAACTATAGGTAGTAATACAACAGAATCACTTAAAGGTATGATTTTTCTGAAAATCCTAACCAGAAGAAACAAAATGAACTGCTGTTATATGATATCAAGATTTCATTAGCTAAAATGCCACGTAACAAAAAAAATTAAAAGAAAACTTTTTCTAAAAATGAAAAATAAAAAAAAAAAACTTATTAGTAACATAGCCTACTTAACATCAGTAACAGAAAAGTTAATAGATGACAAGTCAGCATCAACTCCTTGAGAGTGTGGAGAGATGGCTCAGCAGTTAAAGTGCTTACCTGCAAAGCCCAATCACCTGAGTGTGATTGCCCAGGACTCACATAAAGCCAGATGCTCAGTGATGCATACATCTAGGATTCATTTGTAGCAGCTAGAGGCCCTAGAACACTCATTCTCTCTTCATTGCTCTTTCTCCTCTCTATCTCCACTTGCAAATAAATAAATAAAAATATTTTTTAAATCTTTGAGAGGCAGGTAAGGCATACATGAAGACCTATTGTGAATTAGAGAGCAATATTTTAAATAAAAACATTCTAAGGACCATGTGTTACATGGGAGAAGAGTATAGATATGGTGATTAGTTTAGTTTTTAAAGCAGGGTCTTCTGTCTCCCAAGCTGCCTCCCATTCCCTATATAGCCATAAACTATGAGGCTGTATGCCAGTATTGCACTGGCTTTTATATACTGTCCGGGTGTTTGCTTCTGAATAGCTTGGACCTCTGTTTGCCCATACTGTTGTTGGCCATTTTTTCCCCTTTCAGGGAACATTTCTATAGTTTTTTTTTTTTTTTCACTTCTTAAAAAAAATCAATGAAATAATTAAACCTCTTGAAGAAAAATTATGATGAACTTTAAAAAGGACACAAATTTTATTCCAAATGACAAAATATAAGTATATACTGAGCAAAACAGAACATTTTAGAAATTTATACCAAATCAGGAAAATTTAGATTAGGTTTATATTTTTAGTATAACAAAACAGCATACTTACATAAGAAATAAACTCTTAAAATACTTATATCAAATAATTTAAGTCAGCATTTAAATTCTAATGACCTTTATTGAATAAGCTCCTGTTATTGAGTATTGTGGTTTGAATGTGAAATACCCCCTCCCCAACCCCCATGATAATGTTTTTGAACCCTTAGTCCCCAGATGGTGGTGCTCATTAGGAACTGTGAGGAATCTCTGGGAGGTCTTGCCTTGCTGGAGGGAGTGGATAAGTTTGGGAGAGCCTTGAGGTTTATAAACCAGCTTCATTTCCGGTTTCCCCCCACCATTTCCTCAGTATTGTGAACATTGAGCATACTGAGTATTAAGAACATTCACATCAGGCATTCTAAGTACTGGGTTTTTCTTAAGGAAGAGTTTTATTCTAGCCCAGGTTGACCTGGACCCATTGTGGGGCCCCAGGTTGGCCTTGGTCTCCTTTTGATCTTCCTTCCTGTACAAAATCTTTGTAATTTCATGAGATCCCAGTGGTTGAAGTGGTTTTATTTCCTGAGCAGTTGGGGTTATATTCAGAAAGTCATTATCTATGCCAGTATGTTGAAGAGTTTCCCCTACCTTTTCCTCTAAGTTTCAGTTTCAGGTCTGATATTAAGGCCCATGATGCATTTGAACTTGGTTCTTGTGCATGGAGAAAGACAAGGATCTCTTTTCATCCTTCTACATATAGATATCCAATTTCCCCAGCACCACTTGTTAAAGACACATTTTCTCCAATGAATATTTTTGGCATTTTTGTAAAAAATCAGATAGCTGTAGCTGCCTGATTAACATCTGGGTATTCTATTCTGTTCCATTCATCTACATGTCTGTCTTTGTGCCAGTACCATGCTGTTTTGTTACTGTGGCTTTGTAATAAGCTTAAAATTAGGTATGGTGATACCACCAGCCTTATTTTTCTTGCTCAAAATTGTTTTGGTTTTTTTGAGTTTTTTTTTTTGTGCTTCTAAATAAATTTTAGGATTTTTTTTTCTATTTCTGTGAAGAATGTTATTGGTATTTTAATGGGGATTAGATTAAATGTGTAGATTCCTTTTGATAAGATTGACGTTTTAACAATATTGATTCTTCCAGTCCAAGAACATGGGATGCCTCTCCATTTCTTAGTACCTTCTGCAATTTCTTGCTTATTTTCTTTCTTTCCTACTTCTCTTTTGAGGCAATTGTGAATGGGAAGGATTTCCTCATTTCACCCTCCATGTTTGTTCTTAGTACATAAGAAAGCTGCTAATTTCTATGTGTTTATTTTGTATCCTGCTACATTGCTAAAAGTGTTTAGCTGCCCTAACAGTTTGCTGGCAGAATATTTAGGGTCCTTTATGTATAGAGTCATATCATCTTCAAATAATGATAATTTGATCTCTTCCCTTCCAATTTGTGTCCTTTTTATGTGTGTCTCTTGCCTTATTGTTATAGCTAGGACATATAGTACTATATTAAATAAAAGTGGTGACAGTGGACACCCTTGTCTTGTTCCTGAATTTAGGGGAAAAACTTCAAATTTTTCCCTATTTAGTACTATGTTGGCTGTTGGTTTACCATAAATAGTTTTTATTATGTTAAGATATGTTCCTTCTATTCCTAGTTTCTGTAGGTCTTTTACCACAAAGGGCTGTTGGATTTTGTCAAATGACTTTTCTGCATCAGTTGAGATGATCATGTGATTTTTGTCCGTCAGTCCATTTATATGGTGTCATTTATTAATTTGTGTATGTTGGACCATTCCTGTATCAATGGGATAAAGCCTACTTGGTCAGGTAAATATTCTTTCTGCCAATATTTTGTTCAGAATTTTTGCATCTATGTTCATGAGGAAGATTTGTCTGTAATTTCTTTCTTTCCTTTTTTTTTTCTTTTTTCTTTGTTTTGTTTTGGTATCAGAGTGATGCTGGCTTTGTAGAAAGAGTTTGGCAGAATGCTACGTTTTCTATATTATGGAAGAGTTTGAGAAGCAATGGTGTTTTTCCATGAAGGTCTGGTAATATTCACCAGTGAATCCATCTGGGCTTGGACTTTTATTAGTGGGGAGACTTTTTTTTTTAAATTTTTATTTATTTATTTATTTATATGAGAGCGACAGACACAGAGAGAAAGACAGATAGAGGGAGAGAGAGAGAATGGGCGTGCCAGGGCTTCCAGCCTCTGCAAACGAACTCCATATGCGTGCGCCCCCTTGTGCATCTGGCTAACGTGGGACCTGGGGAACCGAGCCTCGAACCGGGGTCCTTAGGCTTCACAGGCAAGCGCTTAACCGCTAAGCCATCTCTCCAGCCCGTGGGGAGACTTTTTATAACTGTTTGGATCTCTGTACTTCTTATATGTCTATTTAAATGGTTAATTTCATCTTTCTTTACTTTTGGTAGATCATATAAATCAAGAAAATAATCCATTTCTCTTAGATTTTCAAACTTAGAGGCATATATATTATTAAAGTATGTCCTTATAATTTTCTGAATTTCTTTGGTATCTGACATAATGGTGGCTTTTTCATCTCTAATTTTATTAATTTTTGTCTCTTCTCTCTTCTGGTCAGATTTACTGAGAGTTTATCAATCTTGTTTATCCTTTCAAAGAACTAACTCTTTGTTTCATTGATTCTATTATTTTTTGGTTCTGTTTCATTAATTTCTGCCCTAATCTTTATTATTTCTTCCTGTCTACTGAACTTTAGTTTGCCTTGTTCTTCTTTTTGCAAGGCCTTAAGGTGAAGCGGTAAATTGTTTACTTATGAACTCTCCCCATTCTTAATATAGGCACTTAGAGCTATAAATTTTTCTCTGAAGACTACCTTCATTGTGTCCCAAATGTTTTGGTATATTACATTCTCTTCATCATTGATTCTATGAATGTATTGATTTCCTTTTTGATTTCTTCAATGACCCATTCTTCATTCGATAGTGTACTGCTTAGTTTCCATGTGTTTCTGTATGCTCTCTAGTTTTTCTTGTTACTGATTTGTAATTTAATCACACTGTGGCCAGATAGAGTACAAGGAATTATTTCAACTTTCCTATATTTGTTAATATTTGCTTTGTGTGCTGCTGAGAAAAATGCATATACTTCAGAATTTTCATGGAATATTCTGTAGATATCTGTTAGGTCCATTTTTTCTGTGACACCATTTAATCCAGATGTCTCTCTGAGACTTTTTTTCCAGGATGACCTATAAATTGATAAGAATGGGGTATTGAAGTCACCCACTACAATGGTGTTTGGTGTTTATCTGTGACCTTAAGTCTAATTGTGTTTGTTTGATGAAATTGGGTGCTCCCATGTTAGGTGCATATTTTTTTTCACAATTGAAATGTCCTCCTGTTGAAGTGTTCCTTTAATCAGTATAAAGTGATCTTTATCTTTCCTTGCTAATCTTGGTTTGAAGTCTATCCTATCAGATAGTAGGATAGCAATCCCTGCTTGTTTTCAAGGCACATTTGCTTGTAATACTATTTCTATCCTTTCACCCTCAAACAGTGTCTTTCTTTTATTGATAGATGTGTTTCCTGAAGGCAACAAGCAATAGGATCCTGCCTTTTAATCCAGTCTGTAAACCTGTGACTTTTGGTTGGGAATTGAGGCCATTGATATTAAGAGTTATTATCAAAAGGTGTGTATTTATTCTCTCCATTCTTCTTGGTTTGTAGTGCTTCCTGTTTTCCTTTACTGTCTTGTTTTAACTGTTATTTGAGTATGGTATTTTTTTTTTCCTGTTTCCTCATGTGTGTGCTTTGCTTTCTCTTCAGTGTGAAGTATTCCTTCAAGTATTTTCTGTAGAGCTGGTTTAGTTGTCATAAGTTCCTTTAACATGTTTTTGTTGTGAAATGTCCTCATTTCTCCTTCAATTTGGATAGATAACTGTAGGATAACATATTCTTGGTTGACCTTTGTCATCTTTTATAAATTGGAATACATCATTTCAAGCCCTTCTGGCCTCTAAAGTTTGTGTTGAGTAATCTGCTGTGATCTGCTTGCCTTTATAGGTAACTTGCTTTTTCTCTCTAACTTCTTTCAATATATTTTCATTGGTTTGCATGTTTAGTAGTCTAATTATAAGATGGCAAGGAGAGGTTCTTTCCAGGTTTTGCCTGCTTGGTGTTCTAAAAGATTCTTGCACCTGCATTGGAAATTCTTTTTCAATTTGGAGGACTTTTTCTTCTATGATTTTGTTGAAAATGCCTGCTAACCTCTGGATTAAAATTCTTTTCTTTCTTCTATATCTTGAATTCTTACGCTTAATCTTTTCATAGTATCCAAGATATATTGAAATTCCCATTCATAACTTCCTTTAGCTTGTCCTTCTCTTGTTTGACTATTAAATCTGACACCTGGCCTTCAAGTTTAGATATTCTGTTCTCTCCTTCATCCATCCCACTGGTGAGACTTTCCACAGAGCTTTTTATTTGTCTGTGCTTTTCTGTGCTACCGTTTCTGCCTTTTTTTTTTTTTCCTTTGGTATTTCTATTTCCTTACTCATGTCTCGTAGTGATCTCCTTAATTCATTATGCTGGTTTCCTGTGTTCTCTTGGAATTCCTTCAGCAGTTTGTTTTCGTTTTTAATGCTTTTTTTTTTCTTTGAGTATGGATAAAATCATTTTTATGAAATCTTTATTAGTCATTTCATCTAAAACAGTCTCATTGGTGGCCATTTCTGTTGGATTTATAGTTTTTGGTTAGATTGTATTGTCTTGATTCTTTGTGTTTCTTGGATTATAATGTTGTGATTTTTGCATCCTGGGTTGATTTCATGCTTGGGTTTTCTAATAATTTGCAGTGCTTTTCCATTTGGAAATCCAACTTTATGTATCTACAGAGTAAGAGTTTAAGGGGCCAAATGCAGCTCTTGTACTTCAGTCCAACTGCCGAAGTCATCCTAGGTGTTGAGTTTGCCTGATATTCAGTTATTCTAGTGGGCTGGGTGCAGCAATTTACTGGCAAATTAAAATTCAACTGAACAATATACACATTCAATAAATCTAGCATAGAGCATGCAAGTGTGTGGAATGAAACAGATAACCTGATAGATCCAAAAATCCCTAAGGGTGTATGTTGTTCTACACCCTTAATCCTTTCAGCAGGGAGTTTGAGTATTCCATTCTGAAATGGATTCCAGGTCAGCCTCAGTCTGAATCAGACTCTGCCCCCAATAATAACAGAAGAAAGAAAAAAAAAAAAGGCCCTGTGAATTTGAAAACATCAAAGGCAATAATTGTCAACCCCATATACAGCCTAATTGATAATGTTAAAGCCAACCAAAAATATGTAACCCATGACCTGCCCTGACATGGAAAAAGAGATTAGCACTCCCAGTGCAGGCCTATGTACCTGTTTTTTTTTTTTGTTGTTGTTGATAGTTGGCCTTTGGGGTGGCTTCCAATCTCACCAGTGCTGAGTGCCCACCTTGAGCCCTCCGTGTTGTTCTGTGAATCTGGTGCTCTGATCAGCTGTGCTGGATGCCTTGCTGCCGGGAGCTGAATGTGTTCTCTGGAGGGTCGAGGTGCTGCCATTTGGGAAATGGGTGAGTGCAGGAAGCCTGGAGCTGTACTGGAACTGCTCCATTGTTTTCACCTGTGTCCTATTCAGCAGCATCTCTGTTGTCTCCCCTTCAGGTTTCTTGACTTTGTAAGGAGGCTGATACAGTTAGAGAGTCCTCTTGTTTGGGCTCTGCTCCTGCAGCAGGGTACCTGGTGGGCATGCATGGATAGGGTCTGGGTCTCAAGCTCCTTGGTGGGATTCTGGCCTTTCTAATACATCTTAGTCTCTCCTGCTTCCCTGCTGTAGCCAAGAAAAACCTATCCATCTTAACCTTTCAGACTGCATTTTGTTGTGGTTTTGCTCTGACTCAATTCTTATGTATATTGTCCAAAAATTAAAAAAATACATGAATCAGAAATTATAATGAAGAAAATCAGTTATTTGAAAAATTGTTTAAAAGAGATTTTTGCATGTTGACATATATAATATTAGCATAATTAAAGCATGTACTATAATATATAATTATATATCTAATACATAATTTAATATATAATTATATAGAAAGGTTTAGTTATTAATAACTCAATACTTAGAATTCTAATGAAACTAAGAAAAGTCAAAGTACTTAGCAAAGACTATCTCAGCCACAGAGGTGCTGAAGCTCTAACATTAATGGACATGTAGATCATAGTCTCTGAGAATTATAATTCAGAAAGACTCAACAGAATTTGCTACTAAATATAAATATCTCTATATTCATGTGAGTACATGTTTATATATAACACAGAGTCCTATCTCATCTCTAAAAAACCTTCATAAGAAGGTTAAACACTGACAAATAGTTAAATTTAGAAATGGAAATGAAAAGTCTGCCTTTGTCAGATAACATTATCCCAAATACTAACAGCTTCTTTGGAAACATAAGGTGATGGCTAACTGACTTGAATGGATCAGAAT
This sequence comes from Jaculus jaculus, assembly GCF_020740685.1. NCBI lineage: Eukaryota > Metazoa > Chordata > Mammalia > Rodentia > Dipodidae > Jaculus > Jaculus jaculus. Next base: position 72,417,748 of record NC_059115.1, on the reverse strand, counting down.
GTTTGGGTGCATCTAAATTTTACTTATATTCTTTCTGAGCCTCTTAATCCACATTTAAATTATTCAAGTTTATTATTCAACAAAATCATACTTGTAGGCTAAAATTTTTAGAAATATGTGTAATTAATGCAAAGCAAAAGACTATCTTTCCATCTATAAAGGTTCATGTAACTGAAAGTACGAAGAGAAGTATTTTTAGATTGTTCCTATTACCCCATGCTCAAAAAAGAGAAATTTGTAAACTCATTTGTACTCAAGGATTTGCTTATCAAATGAGTACAACTGACTACCTACATAATACTTAAAGGCAGCCTAATAATATTTGAAAATTATACTTGACATGTTAAAACAATAATAAGAATTATATAGAATATTCAGGCATCACAATTCTTGTTAGAAGTTTGCAGGTGTAAAAATAAATCTGTAAAATGGAGCAAAATTTCCACTTTAAATTAGAAACATGGCTCAAGTCCATTCTTTAGAAAATTGATTGTTGTTTTCATTTAGAAGCAGACATCTGTAACTACTTCAGAGTATGGGGATTGTGATCAGAAACACAACATATGGTAGCAAGTGATGAATCTGAGGAGACACAGCTAAGTTTAGATCTAACTAAAATTTCTAGGTTTCACTTAAAATCTAAATGTAAGAAACATTTTGGCATCAGTTATTATAATGTGAAGCTAATATATTATATTCTCATTCTTCACTGGTATCATACCATATTATAAATAAAATGCCCTGTTTCTTTGAACCTATCATTTGACCATTTTTATAATAAACACATGTACGTTTTCCAATACTGACAAATATTATAAAATACATTGAAAATGTAAAAGTGTATATATCCATATTACACATAACTTCAAATGAGTATATAAGTATAAAACTTGCCAGCATATAGGCAGATTAAATTTCTATTCACATAGAAAATTAATTCTTAAAAAAGATACTTGGGTGATTATTTAATGGTTCCAGATTTTTTTCTATTCCATACCAATTGGATGATATTTACTCAACCTTTACTAAATAAATAATTGAATTATATGGGCGATGCAATTTATTCCATCTTACTGTTGAAAGCTTGTTATCAGAAAATTAAACTATGATAAATTATGCACAAAGTAGGTTACAAAAGTCTCCTCAAGGTGTCTGTTGCTATAGTCACTCTGTTGTACTGCAGTATACAGGAAATATGAGACATATGCAATATTTGTTTTGCATTTGTGGTAGAAACAGAAACAGAAGTTTAGTTAATTACAGGTATCAATAATTATCTTGGGTATTTTACCTCTTTTTAGGAAATCTTTAAAATCAGTCCTCTTCCATGACTTTTCCTGTTTATTTCATTTAATTATTTGTAAGAACAGAGAAACAGAGAAGAGAGACAGACAGAAACACAGACAGAGAGCAAGAACAAGATTGAGAGAGAGAGAGAGAGTGAGAGAGAGGGAGAGGGGGAATAGACACACCAGGGCATCTAGCCACTGCAAATGAATTCCAGATGCATGCACCACTTTGTGCATCTGGCTTAATGTGGGACCTGGGGAATTGAACCTGGTCTTTAGACTTTGTAGGCAAGCCCCTTAACTGCTGAACCATCTCTCTGGCCAGACTTTGCCCTTTTCTAAAGAATTTTAAACAGCTTGCTGATATCCCCACTGCCTATTGGAAAAATGCTGAGCCATATATCCAACACCCTTCAGTATTTTCAGGTATGGAGTCAAGGATTATTTTATTGTCCACAAGGCAGTGCCATTCAGAGGGTTGTACATTAGGATGGTACGAGGCTGTAAGAGGCTTTCAACAGACAATTTGCCTGCATATTTTAAGTCTTGGCTCCTAAACTTACTTGCTGTTGAGACTTAAGTGAAGGATTTCACTTCTCTGCTGTTTAGTTTTACATTGGTAAAATAGCAAAATACTTTCATGGTGTTTGAGTTTCTAGCAAAATGAGGGATAGAATAGTCAAAGTATACTGCTAGTTACAGTATATTTCTACTGGTTGTCATGACCATCAGCTTCCCTCCTCCTGGCATCTTCTCAAGAATGATGTTGTTAGGTGGGGAACCACTCTGGGGCAGAGGTAGGAGGATTGCCATGAGTTCGAGGACACCCTGAAACTACATAGTGAATTTCAGGTCAGCCTGGGCTAGAGTGAGACCCTACCTCAAAAAAAAAAAAAAATGAATGATGTTGTTAACTTCTGTATCACACACACACACATTCTGTCTATGTATCTACCCTTCTCCAGAATTAATCTTGAAGAAAGGTTTCCTTTCTAGAAAGTTCAACTAACTAGAATCCTTAATAGAACTTGTAAAAATCTTTTTACTATGCAATATAAGAAAGCAATGATACCTGGAAATAAATGTCCTAACAGTCATCTTAAAATTTTTGTAAATCACACCCCAGTAATGAGTGTGTGTAGACTTAGGGATTTATTTTTCTGGGGTGTAAATATCAGAATAATAAAAATTAATGGAATAAATACTGTCATATAATATATAAAATAGTGTATCAATACATACATTTGGTGCCATTTTATAGATGTTTCTTGAAATGATATTTTCATAAATTAATATTAAGTGAGTGACTGTATAAAAGTAACATCAGAGAAAACGACCTATTAATTTCTTTTCTCTGTTTTCAGAGTGATTGCTATCTTTTCTTAAAGTGAACCATTCTTTAAATCACTATTTTAAAATCTGATTTCTATACGTGTTAGGCATGAGTTCAAGTTATTTTGTTAAGAATAGCATTTTGTGTATATAAAATTATTTTTTTTCAAAATCTTATTATTTTAAAGTTGTTATTTTTACAATCATATTTACTTTTATCAGTATTTGTTTGGATACTTCAAATGTTTAATTTAAGGGGAAATTGCTGATTTGTAATTTTAGTTTGCCATAAGGTATTCAGATTTTCTTCAAATGTAATTAAAAACACAAATTGTATAAAAAGTGTTTCTGTCTTTAAAAATTCCACCTATTTTGAGAAGAATTTAATGCAGGAATCTTAGTCTTCATCCTTCTCCTGTAAAGACAATAACCATTTTCTTACAAATTCCATTGCTTTTTTATTTTTTCTTTTTAATTAAAGGGAATCTGGTAAAAACCAAAAAACATATTTTTTAAATGCCACATATGATCTTTTAGCCAACACAGTGCAAAAAGTAGTTTCTTTCAGTCTGAGCAGAAAATGCAACCAATACCTTCTTTCCAACTCAAAAATTAAAAAGCTACCATTATGTGGTTATTTTCAAACATGCACAGAATTTTATCCTTTAGTAGCTACAGAGCAATGCCAACTTTTTCATACCGTGTAATATAAATGCTAGAAATATACATATACCCTGTCCAACGACAACAGAATTTTGCATTTAAGCATTTCTTTTCTTGATTTAACTCATGCAAAGAGTTTATGTTCATATTTGTTTGAAGAAAAATGATTCATTTTGTTTATTACTTAGGTTAAAAACTTCTTACAAAACCACAGAAAGTTCTGTTCCCTAGTTGTTTGGAGTTATACTTTGGGAAGAAGGGGTAATATATACTTTAGATTGCACCTAAAAACTATTATTTTATACTATTTATTTACAATCTGTCAAATAAAGCCATTTCTTTTTTTAATTTAATTTATTAGTTTTCTTTTCAGCAAATACAGGCAGTTTGGTACTGTCTTCAAAGGCATTATTTCTATTTAAATCTTTTTAAAAAAATTTTTGTTTATTTATTTGAGAGCAACAGGCAGAGAGAGAGAGAAGGAGAACGAGAGAGAGAGAAAGAATGGGCATGCCAGGGCCTCCAGCCACTGTGAACGAACTCTAGACGCATGTGCCCCTTTGTGCATCTGGCTTACATGGGTCCTGGGGAATTAAGCCTCGAACCAGGGTCCTTAGGCTTCACAAGCAAGCACTTAACTGCTAAGCCATCTCTCCAGCCCTTCTATTTAAATCTTTAAGAAATATATAACCCTTTGAAGCATATCTCCTTCACTCTAACATGTTGACTTGTCAAAAATAATATGCCAAACATTCTAACATGTTCCACAAACTTGCCACTTACTGTGTGTTTCTAAATTTTGTATGCCTCTTTACTGTTGATAATAAAGAAAACAATTATATTGAGAATAGTGAAGAAGTAAAAATATTTCTTGATTTTATAAGCAATTATCCAGCAGAATTTTTATTACTGAGGGATTTAATTTCTATAAAAGACAAGAGTTTTTCCCTAATAAGGATACAATTAAAACATGAATAATTTTGGGTTAATTGCTTGTTATTTATAAAAACAAATTCTCTAATACTGAATGAAAACTTGTTATTATTTTATAAGCAAACATGTAAGAGGAGTAGATAAGCCCAACTCAACATAAGTGACAAATAACTGATGCATATTTTATGAAGCAAATTAAGTGATAATAGTTAGCTAGGATAGTTCTTTGATGTGTGTATGCAAATAATACATTTATGTAAAGAAGAATGGCTAAATAAGTATAAATATTACATAAGATTTTTATCATTTTTCTCTACTTAGCTCAACTCCACGAGTCCTTTTCTATGTCACAAGAAGGAAAATTTGACCGTTACTGTAAATTTTTTCTCTTAGTGAAAATTGCAATACAAAATAGGTAATGTAGCTCTACCACTGCCTATGACCAGTGGCACCTCCATGTAGAGGCAACTCTACATGAAAGCTGACTTAATATCTCTTAAGGAACTCATTACCCTTTCATGAGGCTTACATGCTGTTTTACAAATAGAGCACTCTAGTAACATTATGGGCATCATTATTCTTGCCAGTGGCATTTTTTTTCAAACAAAGAAACTCCAGTTTGAAAATAACTTTCTTAAATTGTTAGTGTTTTGTATCAAGCTACTGTTTTTCTCATATTTTTGTTTCATCTCATTACCCATCGGGAAAATATTAAGATGTAAGATAGTACATATAACTTTGACTTAATTATTGATATAAGAAAGCTTATGTCATCATTAAGAGAATAAGGAAGATTCAGGCCCATTCCTACATCAGGGCCAACACAAATTCTACATAGCATGAGTTTAAATGAAAACTAACAATTAACTGTGGAAGTTTATAGAGAGAGGAGATTAGAGTTTACATTACATTTTCATTTACCTTATTTTATGACATTTTCCTTGTAGGAGTTGACAATTGGTTTATAGCAAGTTTTGAGGAATACAGAAGATTAAGGGAATGTTCCTAATGACGAATATTATTTCAGGTTGCGAACAGGATCAATTCACTGCAGGGTATACTCCATTCTGTAAGTCAGAAGATTCTGACTGATTATATTTCTTTAAGCTACCTAGCTTCCTGAAAAGAATATATAACACCAATGATAAGGTATGATGACAAGCTTATCTTGCAACGTTAAAGATACCTGCTTAACCTCATTCGTTTATTTGTTTGTATATCCCTGATGGGAACTAGAATATTTGCCAGGACAGCTGGGTACAATGACAGTACAAGGACATGGAAATTTTAAGTCAAGTATCAAGCAATAGATAACAATTGTATTCACTACTTTGTATACTGCATGACAGTTTTCAAATGCTAGTTTTCCTCATAGTGAGAGTCCATTATAAAAATATTAATTGAGATTTTGTTTCTCATTGAGAAATTTCTAGAAGACACTAAAATTGGAACTATTTACATTTATCATGCAATTGTTGATGACAGCATTCAAAACACAATTTATAATTTTATTAACATTAAACATTAAGATATATCCAGTAGTTTTGTGTTTGATTTTAAATGTTCAGTGGAACAAAGCACCTATGTATTTTGGTTCAATTAATTCTGTTATAATATGCTAATCCAATTTTACTTTAATTGGATTTGAAGTCATATTTTTAAACCTGTACACATTGACCTTGTAATCCTCATGAATAGGCCCGTGACTCTTTTTAACTAAGTAATCATTGGCAAAAATTAATATTCTCTTCTAACAAAAGTTCTAATTTACAGTTGGATTATCTGAACTTAGAATTTTCCTTCCTCTAACTTTGTCCATTTCAATTTATCCATCTTTATCTTAATCCTACTTCATTAAAGGAATAGCATGTTTCAGTTATAAAAGAAAATACAAAAAAGAGAATAATCTCGTGCTTTTAATTATCCGGTATAATTGCACAACTGATCTGTTAGCTCCTGTCGTAGTTGAGCTTGGAGCTAATTGTATACGATGTCAGTGTGCAATGCCTCTGCAACATCTGGTGGTAGATAGAGATGGGCCTTGAGCTTGACTCCCCAGCACGGGAAACATGGAAAAGGTAGAGGAGCAGATGGAAGTAGTTGTACCCTATCATTGACTATGACTTGATGAAGTTATCCTAACCAAGAATTCTCTTCACCAAAATAACTTCTGAAGGTAAATTCTGGATTTAAGGTATTAAAAATATTTTTATTTCTAAGTCATTCCAACTTCCTGATCTCATTTGTCATATTAATAGACAATTGTTGAGTGTATACTTGGTCTCTAAGCCCTGTTCAAAGTTTTTAGGACAACTGAGTAAAATTATCACATACCTTCTTGCATACTTCTTGCATAGATATTTTAGAAGTAAATTCTAACAGGGAACATAACATATATCAGAATGAATAAGTTAAATATTTCTAACATTTTGTTATAAATTGATTAAATAATTAATAGTTATTAGCTGTGTAAACATCCCTTTATCTTACTTATAAAGCAAAGGCAAAACAGGGAATAAACTTAGGTTCAGAGAGGAAAGCTGATTATCTGTTTGGGTAAAATTGATGAGTAATAGTTTCAAAAATATATGTCTTGAATGATAACATGCAAAAACGGAATTCTGATAAAATATACTAGGATACAACGATTTAAACTAGGTTAAGCCTGGCTTTTCCTTTTACTGCAGGATTTATCAGGCACCTGATAGATCACATATTTATGAGGGCAGGAAATATTTTTCCTACCCTTTATATTAAGTTATAGTAGTCAAAGATATTTATTAAGTTAAATATCTTAATGAAAGTTGTGATCTCTAGGATGACAGTAGTCCCCCAATAAATTTGGCCATGGGAACACTTCTTCCCCTTAAGCAAATTGTTGCCCAGAACACACATTTGGGAATGCTAATATTTGTCTGATTCCTGGAAGAGACTCTATTATGGGGAATTCCTCTTGCAAAAACGACAATGTTCTCTCGAGCAAATCAAGTTTTTAAAACATGCATTTCCTATTATGGAGACAATTGAATAAACTCCCAGGAAATGCCTGCAGTTCCGGTTATCGAGGAAAGCACGGTGAATGCTAAAAGGGCGTGAGTCAAGTTCCCACCTTGTGGGTTTTTCCCATACTGTGTGGAAACAATCTGAGTCTACCTAGCTCACCCTAGAGTGAGTGAATCCTGGCAAGGCAGAGTTCTACAGGAGCATGAGAACGAAGTTCTTTTCTTAGGTGTGTGTGTATAGGCCGTTTCGATAGCGTCCAGGAGGAACTGGTGATATGTGAGCAGGCCAGGGTGGCCCCAGCTGGGCATTAAGGGGGACCCCGGTAGCTCCTATGGAGGAAACATCAATAGGATTCGCAGGGCACTACAGGGGAATGACTGCGCAGAGGTCGGATGGAAGAAACACAAAAGACAAGCCTCAAAAGCATTTGAAATCCCACCTTAAGGATGCCCTGCTCCACAGCAGGGCAGTTTTTTGGGGGGGTGGGATTGGTCATCTCAGGGAAGGGTGTGAACCAGCGACACCAGGCATGGCATAAACATTACAAAAATTAAGTGCAGATGTAAATGACAATTCATAGAGCAACAAATGAGTCAAGTGAGAAGCACCAAATGGCACTTCTATGTACCTGTTGCGTGCTGACCATATTCATTATCCAGTGTCACCCACTTCGGAGACCTGTGAGCTCAGCAACCGTCCATCAGGCGCTGCGGACACAGCAGCACAGAGGTCACGTTGCACACTGTATGAGAATAGATGCTGCAGCAGCCTGCTGAGGCCGCAGCTCTGCTTGTGCCATGCCTGAAAGCTCGTCGTCTCCTGGTTGGAGACAGATGCATAGGGAGCAACATCAGGTGCCAATGTCCTCTATCAAAAAGAACACATAATGCCACCTAGGCAATTGGCATCCTTTATAAATTCTGTGGAATAATACATGTGACCCGTGCCTGGCACGCCGGGAAGTTCAGACACTGGTTACTTCACAGTAACTTGCCCAAGGTCAGGCTGTTATTTCGTGGTAGAGTCAGGAGTTATCTTGAGCCTGTGTGAGTTCAAAGCACAAGTTCTCTTTTCAATACCTGAAGACAATGTATGATTAATACCTAAATACATTGCACAGAAAAGAATTTCCAGGGGAACTGAGAGCTAGGAGAATTCATTTCAGTTTGAGGAGTCAGAGAGATTTTTATTGAAGAGGTGGGATTTGAGGAAGACCCAGAGAGATGAATGGTGCTCTGAGAAGTGAGCAGGAATGGAATTGCATGTTAAGTGAACATACTGGTGCAGGAAAAGTATAATGTCAAAAAGTGCAAATGTTCACAAATCGATACTTTTACTTCTGAGTTTTAGTTTCTAACAAAAGTAAAGTTATGTAAAATTAATTTAAAAGGAAAATATTATCATAAAATCTAGTCATTGTGTGTACAGACTTTTGTTATTAATGTTGACTTTGAGAAGTTTTCCAGAGATAAATAAAAATATCTATTTATTTTACATCTGTGATCACATGAAAAGTCATTATTAAGCTATAAGCTGGCACCATATGGTATATTTTTTCTACTATCTTGTGCAACAGTAGGAGAAAAATTACTGCAATTGATGTATCCTACATTGTATGTAAAAGTACAAAACACATATTGTGTCTATAACTACACAAATAATGCCACAATATTCAAATAAACAAATTAATAATTTCATTATTCACGAAAAATGCTCAGATGATATTATTAGATCATAGTATAGCATGCAAAATACTCAAGCAAATATATTAGTTAAGGAATACTTTCTTTCACAAGAATTCTACTTGTATCATGCTTATATCATTGCATAAGTAAGAAATAATTGACTAATAATTGGGAATCTGTGTTCTAAAGAAGTCCTATTTATTTTTGGCACAATGAAATGCTAGTAATAGACTGTGCCTCGGGTTTATTAGTTCAATAATAAATAATAGCAGTAATTATAGCTAACTGTAAACATCCTCATAGAGTGCTCCAGTATTGTTCTAAGTATTTTTTAGTACTTATTTTATAAGGTCATTTAAGTTGCATGTCAGTTCAGTGAGTGGGTGGCTAAGAGACTGAAGCTCAAGAGATTAAATAAGTTTGGCAGTTCCATCCTGTGATGTCCTACCTGGTGAGGGAGGAAGAGAGCTTGAAATATCCAGACCTTGCATGTCTGTGTCTCATACGCACTGATGTTCATGATGATGGAAAGACAGTCCTGACAAAACCAAATGTAGATATGGGGAAAGGATTTCAAGCATGCAAAATAATAGACATTTACTACTTATGAACTATAGAGATCATTCTGACTTCCCAGGACCATTTAACTTATCTCCAAACAAAAATAACAGGTTTTTGCTGCAATAAAATCAAGTAAAAAATGCTAAAATGCTAACGTCTGTTTGTATTACACTGAGTAAAAGTACATTCCTGTTATTCCAATTGCACACTTTATTTAATTAGAAGATGTAAAAGAGAAAACTGGCATTGCTGTGTAGCCACTAAAATCTGTGCATGTTTGAAAAATAGCAGCATAAAGGCGGCTTTTTAATCTTGAGTCTGAAAGTAACTGTTTGGATAGTCTAGCTACTTTCAGCCTGAGAGTGACTAATTAGAAAGCACACTGTAAATGCCTCCGTCCAGTCCTCCATATAGCCTATGTCTAGACTATCGTTTCCTAAATTTTACTCACTCACACTCCAGATTTTAAAATGTCACCCTTTCTAAACACTGTCTTTATTGCTTTTAAATTAATTAAGTTTTTGATTCAAAGAGATAATTTTAAAACTGAATGTTATAACGGAAAACATATGTTTCCAATATATTTAAATTGATTAAATTTTGAATATTGCTCCAAAATCATATAACAGTAAACAAACCAATCAATAAATGACAAATGGAAATGTATGGGACTATTTAAATGATGAAGCTCTAGTGGAAAATAATAACATAAAAAATTCCAATACTAGTCATCAGCAAGATGCACAGAACCACTACATGCGATTTTGTATCACCACAGTCAGAGTGGCTAAGAAAGGGGTGGGGGGAGGAAAGAAGGACTGGGGAGATGGCGCAGTGGATAAATTACTTGCCCAGCGAATGTGAGGAGCTCAGACTCCTAACATTCACAGAAATTTCTGGGATAAGCTTGGGGGCCTGCCTGTAATCCCAGCAGCAGGAAGAACAACGTGTGCTAGACATCCTGATGGCAAACTGGCTAGCTTGACTCACTACATTGGCGAGCTCTGCACTAAGAGGCATTGATTATGAAAATAAGTTTGAGAGCAAATGAAGAAGGTCTCCAATGTCGATCTCTGGCCTCCATGTGCACATGTGCCTGCACATATGTAAACATATATATTCAGGCATTTTGCATATACATACACACACCCCCAAAAAAAAGAATAATCAAGAAGGACACAAAACAAAGGCTGGTGAGCATGCATGAACAAAGGAAACTTTATATACTGCTGGTAGGGATCTACATTGCTACAGCCACTATGATAATCAGTATGGAAGCTTATCAAATGACAAAAATAGAATTTCTATATGATGAGAACATGCCACTTCTATATGTATGCTCAAAAGAATTAAATTCAACTTACTGCAGGGATAGGTGCTCATCCATGCTATTCACAAGAACAAAATCAACAGATTAATCAAAATGGATTTTCACTCATACATAAACCAGAATGAAGTTATGTCATTTGCTAGAAAATGGACAAGACTGAAGTGGTTGCTCCGCAGTTAAAGATGCTTGGAAATGGAGAGAATTTACATGTTAAACCTTACTCAAAAAGAAAGGCAAACAACATGATTTCTTTCACATGTGGCAGTCAGGAAAATAGAACAAAATGAAAGTTTGAAACTAAAAATTGAACTGTAAGGGACTTAGAGTGGCAATGAAAGCAGAGAAGAGGAAATACGAAAGAGTGAGGGAGGGGGTGAAAGTGATCAAAGGGTGTGTGTATATGGCAATGTCATAACAAGACCCTTTACTCTGTACAATTGATGTACAAGAATAAAAAGAAAATGTTTCCATGAGGCACTGAAGAAAGAACTCTTTCTCTCACAGTAGGTGTGGGCTAAATACCCCTAAACAAAAACCCTAAATTCAAAAAGTTTCAAAACTTTAAGCATTTTGAGTTGTTAACATGGTGCCACAAGTGGAAAATTTCAAACTTGACCTCTTGGGATAAGTAGTAGTCAAAATGCATATGCATTAAAAACATTGTATATTACTTTTATGAAACATGTATAAGTTATACATAAACATAAATTAAGTTGACATTTAGATTTGAGGTCCATCCCAAAAATGATATGTGTCTATATTTATCTATGTATATATCTACACATGCATGTATTTATCCATCTATCAGCTATCAATATTTTATCTATCTTTGCATATGCATATACATGTCAGAACCTAAAGCAAATCCCATATATCAACTATTTCTATTCCTAAGAATTTTGGATAAGGGCCACTCAACCTGTACCACACTTATCTATAAATGGTGTCGCTAAACATAGCAAACGTTTGCAGAAAAAGCAATATTCATTTATTCTTTTAAGCCATGCTGTATTTGAAGGTTGTTAGTTCTTTACAACTGAAAGAGAAAAATGGATTATGAAAACAGTATTTGTTGAAAAATGTAAAAAAAATAAGTTTAAGTATTTTTACTTTGAAAAGAAAGTTTCATAGAACTAGATAATGTAAGTTATGAAAAAAAAGGAATCAAATTTTTGAATTCATATTAATTTCTTCTTCTTTTTTGATTTTATTTATTCATTTATTTTCATTAATTAGTTTTGTATTCAGCAAATACAGTCAGTTTGGTACCATTATTAGGCTCATCTGTGACCTACCTCCTCCCCTTGGCCCCTCCTTGTTGAGGTATATGGGTCATGCATTGTGGAGTTAGCCCACAGTTATGGGTAAGATAAATGTCTCTGCATATCATGTGGCTCTGACATTGTTTCCATCCCCTCTTCCACAAAATTTCCCTGAGCCATGTTGGGTTCATTTTTGGTCTGCTTCAGTGATGAGGTGTTGGGTGCCTCTGGATTTCTGGCTCTCTGATTTGGTAGGAGTTGATTTTTCTGTGTTGATCTCCTTCCCCCTTGTGCTGGTATCCAGTTCACCAGGAAATCAGCAGCCTTGCTTGTTTTGCCAATTTTTCTTAGTTTCAGCTGGGGCCCTTTTGAGGTATGATGGGATGGCTCTCTCCTTAGGATCCACATCTATCTGAAAGAATGAAGCAGATTCTTAACCCCATAATTTTTTTTCTCAAAGTTAAACATCTCCAATATTTGGAAAGTCGTGGTTTAGGTTTCTAAACAAATATTTTTGGTTGGCAAGTACTGAGAAAGAGAATGCCTAGAAATATTATTCAGAAATAATGAATTGAGATTCATTTCTTCCAAAATGAAGCAAAGACAATTCTTTTCCTCTTCAGGTCTTAACTGACTTCTTCTATTAAAATGAGGCTGTTGCTACCTCATCCTGAATTTATTTTGTTTTGGAGTACTGGACTATATTCTGATTGGAATTCTAAAAATATATACACTAGTACCAGAAGGGAAAAAAAAAAAACTTCAAAGATGAAAAAGAAACATTACCAGAATCCAAGTGAACTTTGTAAATCCATCAGTTTACTTGCTTCTAAAATGGTACACATAATTATATTGTGTGTTTAAATCTTTATGGCTATTCTTATTTGTTTTGTTGTTTAAAAGAATATATGCCTCTATCTCTGACCAAACACAAACCATGAAGTAAATGCTGCCTCTAATAACATAAATGATAATAATCACACTATTTTGTAAAATTGTAAAGCTAAAACCACTCAATGCATAAAATACATTTTGGGTAGTCTGAGGCATACAGAGCTTTATAAATGCAAGCAATCATTGAATAGACCAGAGAACTGCTGAGACTATAAGCCTGGCCTTTTTTTTACTTCCTGATCATTTTAAAGGCTGTATCATCAACAATGTATCTTCAATACAAAGAGCTATTTAGAAGCTATAGCCCCATGGCTCAAGGTAAAAGTCTTTGCTCTGGTTCAATCCCAATCATCCCCAAAGTGTCTAAAATATATTTGTGATTTTGAATTATAAATTCATATCATTTTAACTGAAACACAAAAGCATAGAGTTGTATATGCCTATAAGATACCAAGTGATGTAAGAATGCCTTGTTATTTTTTAGTGTGTGTGTGTGTGTGTGTGTGTGTGCGCGCGCAAGTGTGCACAAAGCAGGGTCTCACTCTAGCCCAAGCTAACCTGGAACTTGGAACTTACTCTGTATCCCCGGCTAGCCTCAAACTCATGTAATTCCCTTCTCTCAGCTTTCTGAGTACTGAGATTAAAGGCACGGGGCCCCATGCCCAACAAGGTTTAATTCAAGTAAAACCTCTGAATTATCGAGCATTTGTTCTATGTTTATGGTACAGTGATCATAACTATGTTTTGGTATAGATTTTTGATATATAGGCTGTACTTTTTTGCATGTACTCATCCTGTTGGCAAAAGTACTGCTAAGCATCTTACTCCTTACTGCAACTTAGTGCCCATGAATCTACTTTTCCTGTCTCTCCCTGACTCCTATATTCCCCATTTTCTGGTGACCACCATTTCACTTGCGATTTCTGAGAGAGCAACTGAGATTCCACACATGAGCGACGCTCTGTGTCATTTGTTGTTCTGTGCCTCGCTTACTCCACTGGACAGAACCATCTCTGTGGTGCTTTAAGTGCAAATGCTGTGCATCACCCCAATTGTTTGAGACTAAACTTCTCACCTACAGTTGTCCAGAAACAGTGCGATCTTGCCGTTCTCTCTCTGTGTGGATGTGCGATGTTGTGAGCAGTTTGCTTTTTCCCATCATGATGAAGCTTCCCCTCAAATTGTAAGCCTAGAATAAATCCTTTCTGCCCATGACCTGCCTTTGCTCAAGTGTTGTGCCCCAGCAGCAGGAAGGTAGCTGCTGCAGTCTCCCATTCCCATCCGTGTTGTGACAAAGAACAGGACTTCGTATTTTATTCTGTTTTATGGGTGAACTTATTTCATCATGTATATGAACCTCATTTTCTTTGTTCATTTGTCAGTTGATGGACATTGATAATATTTCCATTTTGTTACTATTATGAGCAGTGCTGTTATAACACACTGGAGTTCAGATCTCTGTTACAGATATGAGTTTCATTTCCTGTGGGTGTTTACCTAATAATTATATACCTGGATCATATGGGAATGCTATATTTAGTTTTTTGAAGAACGTTAACATAATTTTCCATGTCAACTATACTAAGTTACATTCCCATCAATGGTGGGCAAATGTTCCTTTTTCTCTACAAAACTGATAGCCACATTTGCTGCCTTTTGTCTTCATGAGGACAGTGATTCTTAATGGGGTTAGGTATCTTTCATTATATTTTGACTTCCATTTTCCTGCATATTAGTAATGTTGAACATTTTTAATATACTTTGAGCTATTTGCATGTCTTCATTCAAAAAATACCTGTTCAATCCATTACCCACTTTCCAACTGGGTTATTTGGTTCTTTTGAGAAAATTTGTCTTGCCTTAATCCCACTATTGCAATTTCCAATTGGAAAAGAAGATTCCATTACAAAAGATGGCCCCAGTGCTAATGAGAGTCACATAGTGTACTGCATTTAGACAACTGAAATGATTGTATTTCTACCTTCATATATTCTTATAATAAGCAGTGTAGTAAATGGGAGCCATTTATGGAAAATATGCATGGTTAATTTACTTTGTGGTTTATTTTCAGTTATTTATTCATTTACTGTTCATGTAGGGTCTCATGTATCCTGGGCTGACTAAAATCTCTGTCTCTGTGGATAGCCTTGAACTCCTGATCCTTCTGCCTCTACCTTCCAAGGGTGATAGGTATGTGCCACCACACCAGGCTATTGTTTCTTCATTTCATGAAAGATGTTACTTTCAAATCTAATGAAGTTGTATGCCATGCATCATTCTAAGTGAGGTTATGTTGGATGACATGCAATTTTCACAAAAGCCTTATGAAATAGAAATTTAGTAAACACTCTACAAATGTGTAAACTACATCATAGAGAAGTCAATTACAATATAATATAAAAATCTAAGGATCTGGGATTTAAGTTAAGACAGAAGACCCATGTGCTTCTCTTAAAATAGGCTGTCTTTATTTTATGTTAGATAATTTTATTACTTAATAAGAAAGAAAGTAGCCCATATCCTGTCTTTACAATACTATAAAACTTTTATTCATGTTTTTCATCTTCATGGAATGATTCTAATTTTTATCTTCTCTATTTAATTCCATAAAATTATGCTTAAGTTATCTATATAGTTTTCCCTCCTGTAGATACAAATTGATATTCAGATCAGTCAGAGTTGTCTCCTGTGTTCAAATAGGCTAGTATCTGTGAATGCTCTCCTTCAGGGCCTCGCCTCCTCTATACCTCATAAATCATCTGATCACTTTGGGATTCATCCAGGCCAACTAAGTAGTTTTAGATACATCCCTAAATGACATGTGATTTATAGTTTTGTTAGGTAATCTCTGAGGCAAATAGCTTGTATGTCTTTTTGCACAGGGCTAAGCGCTCTATTAGTGATTTTTAGAAATTTCTTAAAGATTTAAGAGTGAAACCATCTCCTGGCATATTTATCATTGTGACTTTTAAGTTATTGCTTTCACAAGATTAAAGCTACATAAGTTTATATATACCATAATTTGTTTCCTGGATTCTATACGTCTGAACAAAATATGACTTTGTGGTATAAAATCCACTAAAAGATGTTATAAAAAATCTTTAAAATGACCAATTATTTCTGACTATGTACCTGTTGTTCATGAGCTTTGCAATCTTCATCTTTCTGTTTGAGAATCGCTGCATATGGGAGGACGTGTTTGAGGAAATAGCCCAAAAGATCTCATAAAAACAGACTCTTACACCCATTTTTATTTTTATCTTATTCAGTAACTATTTTATACTAGAATGTATATTCATCACATTCTTTAGACATATCTGCCAATCAGAACAAGTTTCTTTAGAAGCCACCTGAGAGGGAAATTGGAGTAAATACAGTCTATTAAGAATGTGCTCTTCTCAAAAACTTAGAAAGTGTAGAACAAGAATGAATATGTGCTCTGAGCAGGAATGGTGTTCCAGATAAAGTCAAGTACTGGTCTGCTCTAGAATGGGATATTTTAGACCACAGGCCAGAGCTGCCCCTACTCTGATCTCTCTCTTATCTGTTCCATGTCTGTGAACAAATTGGTGTGTATAAACCTAGCCTCTGTTACATGTACTTATATGCACTTTAAGTATACTGGTGGAATTTAATAGATGTTAGTATAAATTTTAGCTTGAGATTTTGTTTTTATGTTCTTTCTCAATGTGGTTTGGAAATGTTTCCTTCTTATATATTTATTCACTCATATATCTCATGTATATGGCATTTTTATTAATGCTGGCACATTCCAAAGATAACTTCAATAATAATAGTGATAAATAATTTTAAAAGTTTAAAATGAAAGCTGAAACAATGAAAACATAATATCTATATATTGTTATCTGCTAAACTGGTAATGAAATACTGAAGGTGAAATAAGTTTCTCTAAAGACAAATGTAAAAAGGGTTGTAAAGATGGATTCCCAGTACCCATATGCATCTGGAGTTTGTAGTGACTGTAGGCCATTAAATAGATGAATTTTAAAAAGGCAAGTATAATTTTAAATTTTTCTTTATATTATTATTTTCTTTAAATTATTGTTTTGAAAATCATCACAGGAATTTTTTTCAGAGTTCCAGGTTCAGATTTATTACCTAGTAGAAACCCAGTTTTTGTAACATTAAAATAAACAGAGTCAAAGTTTAATTAAAAACACAATAATAGCCAACATGCCCGTTGATCTAATAAATTAGAAAAAATAAATAAGCCAATACTGGCACTGAAGGGGAATTCAAAGTGAAATTGAGGAGGATACTGGTATAAATGCTAGCTGCATCTTTTTGTCCATGATCTTAGAATTTGAGCATGTTGAACTTAAAAGTAATGGATAGGTTTGCTTGGCAGAAGTTGTTTAACAGAAAGATAGAATGATGTACATTTGGGTGTAGGATAGGATGAAACCTGCATGCTTGCTATGGACGCAGGCCTTTTGCTTTTGGCTTCATAAGCGACTGGCTCCTGAGTCCCCAACTCCCTGTTCCCTTGCACTAGAGGGTAGTCACCCAGAGTGAGTAGGCAAGAGCTCCTGGGTGGTTTTCCACCTCTCAGTTCCCTGGACCCCAGTATCCTTCCTGCTGATGGACCCTGCCTGTGTTCTACAGAAGCAGTTCTTTGGCTCCTGGCTTTCTGATTGGCTCCTGGGTTCTCAATTCCTTGTTCACCTGTACCAGTAGGTGCTTGTGCAGAGTGAGTAAGCCAGAACACCTGGTTATTTCCCCACCTCCCAGTTTCCTGGCCCCTGGTAACCCTGCTGCTGGCATTGGCCACCTGGACCCTGCATTCCTGTTGTTGAAGCAGGCAGGTTTTTTGAGATCCTTGCTTCCTTATTGACCAACCCCTGGGTCCTCAAATCCCTGTTCCCCTGCACCAAATGTTTAACGCCACTGTGGGTGCTGGCTTTTTGCTCCTGGCTCTACAGGTTTCAGGCTCCAAAGTCCCTGGCCCCTGGCTCCCCTATGCTGAAGAGTGCATGCAAGTATAGTGAGTAGGCCTGAGCTTCCAGTGCCCTACTTCCCAATTCCCCAGGAATGCCTGTTGCACTTGTAACCTATAGAACCTGCATATTTGAGGGTATAACACCATACATCCTACTCTAATTTGCTTTCTCATTTACAATTAAAGGACTTTTACCTGGAGATAGGTAGACCACAGTGCGAAAAACAAACAAAAAAATGAGGAAAGTCAGAAAACAGAGATCTTCACCAAGAATATCTCGTCCCTAATGGAAGCCACCAATGAAAACAGAGAAAACATAATAGAAATTGAATCCTGAAATGGAAACACAACAAGCGATGTGACCCTGACCAAGAAAATTACTGAGTTGAAAACAAATCATTAAAAATTTGCATAAGTGAAATTGAGCAGAATTGTAGCTTGAAGCACACAGTTTTTTCACTAGGCTTAACTTAAGGGAAGAAAACCAGAGAGATCTCAATGACAGGTACATGAATTGAAGGTGAGTCATCAAATAGAGGCTCTTAACAACCAGCTGATTAAGCTTCATGAAGACATGATCAAATGCAAGAATGAATTCCAGGAAGCATCAAGAAAATCGAATGAACTGAAATTGGACCTCAAAATAGAGATGGACATGATCTAAAAACAAAATCCCACTAGAACACAAAAAATAAAATAGAGCTTTAAAAACATCTCTAAAGAGGTTCCCTGCTTAGATGGTGTGCTAGTGGGTATGGCCGTGTGGAGTGAATAGGCCACACCCCCTTTTTCCTGGCTCCTCCTAGTTCCCTTGGCCAGTCTGTGTGCTGGTGGGCACAGCACAGAGTATGTAGGTCAGATTCTTGTTCCTGGCTCCTCCCAGAACCCTGGTTCTAGCAGTTCCCATTGTGCTTTGCTTGGGGAGGCCTGGCCCCTGTGTGAGCTGTGGAATCAGGCCTTTTGCTCTGGTATCCTGACTGGCCACTGGGTACCAACATCCCTGTTCACCTGAATGAGAGGGTACATGAGGCAAAGGACAAAAATTTGCTTCCTCCTCAATAAAATAAAGAGTCTTCCTAAAATGGGTAGACAACAACACAAAAAAAGCCAATGAAAGGCTGAAAACTGAAAGATCTCAACCAAGGATATCTAGTCCTACAATGGAAGTCTCTGATAAAATAATAGAGAAACCAACAGAAATGCACTCCCAAAATGAAAATGCAACAACCAACGAGTTCCTGATTAAAAAAAAAAAATCACTGAACTGAAAACAAATCAACAAGGAATCAAAAATAATATCAATGAAAATTGAACAGAATCATCTCCTGGAGCATTCAGCTATTGACAGTAAGCTTAACTTGATTGAGGAAAATGTTAGAACCCTCCAAAGACATATGAATAAATTGTAGGTGAATCAAGAAATGGAAGATCTCAACAACCAGTTGATTAAGCTTAATGAAGATGTGATCAAATGCAAGAATGAACTACAAGAACCATCAAGAAAATCAGAACTTAAATTGAAAATGTACCTCAAAAAAGGGATGGGCATGATGCAAAATAACCCAAGAGAAAGAAAAATCAAATAGAAATGATAAAAACCTCTCTAGAATCCCTCACCAACAGTTACTCATGTGGAACACAGAACCTCTGACCTGGAAGAAAAGACAGAAGAAATTGATTGGGAGGCCAAACATGTTGCTAAGTGCAAAACATCAAATGAAAAGAATATGACAAAACTTTGGGATAGCCTAAAACGACCAGATATCTGGATCATGGGTGTACCAGAAGGAGAGAAAATCCAGGCCAGATGCATAGAGAACATATTCAATAAAATTATTGAAGAACGGTTTCCAAATCTCTCACAAGAGAGGCCCATCAGATAGAAGAAACCCACAGAACACCAAACACACAGACCAAAGAAGAAACTCTCCAAGACACATTATAATCAGAACTTTTGAAGATGGTGTCCACCTAACCACACTTCAAGTGCAAACCCTAAAGGCCCCACCACTCTCCTAGCAGACCTCCAGTGGTAGGGCACGGAGGAGAAAAGTTAAGAATCCAATTATCCCATGCCCATCAGTCCTCCAAGCCCCTCAAGCAGCCATAACAGCCACCATGCCAAGGACCAAGTTCACTCCTGCACTACCTGCAGGCTATGTTGATAGAGGCCAGTCTGCTTGCATTCCTCCCTCCTTCTTCCTACTACCAGGACCTCCATCCCAGCCACTCCCACACAGTGCCTTGGACCAGGGTCCTCCTGCACTACCTGCAGGCTAACCAGCTTCATTCCTCCCTCCCTCTTCCTGCCACCAGAACCCCTGTCCCAACTAGAACCAACATCTTTGCCATTGCCTGGCAATTCCAGAGATCAGGTTACATGGATCCAGGCTAGCCAGCTGTATTCCTCCTTCGCTTCCTTCTTCCCATGGCTTTCCTCCCTTTCCCCCCACCTGGACCACCCTCCTAGCCACTGCTCCACAGCACCTTCCATCCAAACCCCCCATCACCAGACCCCACAGCAATCCCATCATCCTCCTTTTTCCCTATGTCACTGGACCCTGCAGTACCATCCCCTCATCATAGGATTTCACAGTCCCATCCTCCTCCCTCCCCAGCCCACAGCAACACCAGTATGCATTACCCCATTCCCCCTTCCCCACTCCATTGAGCCACCTGACTGTGCAGTCCCATACCCTGACCAATGAGCCCCTCCACCAGGTCTTCAGGTCCTTACCACAGCCTAGCAGATTCCTCCCACCTGAGAAGACAAGCCCCTTGCCATCAGAAGCCTAATCTAGTCAAATATAAAAGGGTAATAATCACTGCAGACACTTCAAGAGTAAACTACAGCTTCCTCCTGAATTAAATAAGATTCCCTCCACTGTGAAGGGCAGATCACCAATCTGAATGAATAACATGAAAAGTCAAATGGAAGTAAATCCAACAAGGTTGCCCAGTCCCACAGTGGAAGTCTCCAATCAATACATAGGAGTGATAACAGGATCAGAACGACAAAATGAAGACACAAGCTATGTGACCCTGGCCAAGCAATTAGCAGAAATTGCAGAAAAGCATCAAAGGTCTAACATTTGCATGAATGCTGTCCTCATTAGATTAGATCTAATAGAAAAACAAGCAAGCAAGCAAGCAAGCAAACAAACAGGGTCTTCCAAAGACAGTTAAGTGATGTGAAAGAGAACAGAAAAAAAAAAAAAGACCTCAATAATCAGCTTTCTAAGTTCAATGAAGGCATAAATAAATGCAACGATTATTTCCAAGAAGCATTAAAAAAAATCAGAAAATGACATGAGAAGGGAATGTGACAGATGGATGTATAGCATACATACAAAGGCAATAGAAATACAAACCAAGTCAAACAAGTCCAAACCTCTATAGAAGCTCTTAAGAACAGAGTTAGTCATGTGGATGGCAGAATACCAGAAATGGAAGACAAGACAGAAGAAGCAGTTCATGAGTCCAAATACTTGAATAAGTTCAAAAATTCTTGTGAACAGAACATGATGGAACTCTGTAATATGTTTAAACATCCCAACATTCGGATCATAGGTATACCAGAAAAGGAAGAAGTTCAGATCAAAGGCAATGAAAACTCATTCAAAAAAATTATTGAAGAAAACTTTCCCACCTTCTCAAAAGAGAGTCCCATCAAGATGCAACAATCTAACAGAACTCCAAACAGATTGGATCAAAGGAGAAATTCACCAAGACATATTATCGTTAAGACTCTAAACATTGATAAAAAAGAGAAAGAGCCAAAAGCAGCTAGAAAGAAACAACACATCACATACAAAGGTAACAACATCAGAATTACTTCAGACTTCTGAATGGAAACCCTGAAAGTCAGGCCTGAGGTGGAACACTGCAAAGTATAAGAACCTATGGCTTCCAACCTAAACTACTGTACCAGCAAAATCATGCCTCATAATAGATATGTCAAGAATAACTTTATATGATAAAGGTCAGCTCTACAACTGTATGAATACAAAGCCATACCTATGTAGAGTACTTCAGGGAATTCCCCACACAGCAGAGTCAAACAACCAATCTCAAGTGCCTACAAGAAACAAATCACAACAAACAAACATAGAAGGTGCAAAAACTACAGAAGTCAAGAAAGCACAAACCACATAAACCACCACAATAAGACAGGGATTAAATTTAACCTCACAGTCATTACCCTAAACATTAATGGTTTTAAATCACCTATCAAGAGACACAGATTAACAGGGTAGATCAGAAAAATGGACCCTCAATCTGATGTCTTCCATAAACCCACCTAAGCACTAAAGGCAGACACTTCCTTATGATAAAAGGGTGGAAAATAATATTCCAAGTGAACACAAATAAGAAACAAGCAGGTGTTTCTATACTAATATTGGATAAAGTAGACTTCACATCAAAAGTAATAAAAAAAGACAAAGAAGGAAACTTCTTACTTACCAAACGGATGATCCAACAAGAGGATATCACTGCCATCAATCTTTCCCTACAAAACACAGGGCACTGCAATTCATAAAATAAAACCTACCTGAAATCAAAATAGAAATAAACATCAACATCATCATAGTTGGGGACTTTAATTCTCCACTATCAGTAATAGATAGATCATCTAAACAGAAAATCAATAGGGAAGTAAGAGAGCTCAACACCATAGATAAACTAGAACTAACAGACATCTACAGAACATTCTACCCCAAATTTACAGAATACACATTCTTCTCAGCAGCCCATGAAACCTTCTCTAAAATAGGTCATATTCTGGGCCATAAAGCCTGCCTCCATATATGTTGAAAAATCAAAATAATTTCCTGCTTGATATCAGATCTTAATGTTGTAATGCTAGAAATTAATAGATGTTTCAGGAACTCCATCAACTCCTGGAGACTGAACAACACAGTTTTAAACAGTAAATGTGTAGTGGATGAAATACAAAATGGAGCTGCAAAATTTCTAGAAGTGAATGACAATGAGAATATGTCATACAGAAACTTAAGGGAAATAATTAAGGCAGTCCTTGGGGGAAAATTGATAGCACTAAATGCCTTCATAATAAAGACAGAGAGATCCTAAATCAATAACCTAAACATCCACTAAAAGGCATTGGAAAAACAAGAAGAATACAACCCAAAAAGCTCCAGATGGAAAGAAATAATCAATATCAGAGCAGAAATTAATGAATTGGAAACTAGGAAAACAATTAAGAAATTTGATGAAACAGAGAGCTGGTTCTTTGAAAAAATAAACAAACAAGGTTGATAAGCCAACCCCTGGCCAATTTGACCAAGCAAAAAAAAAATAATAATAATAATAAATAAAAATAAAGGGAGATGCTTAGAATTAATAAAATTATAAATGAAAAGGGAGAGATCACTACAGACATAGTGAAATTGGGAAAATCATTAGGATTTATTTCCAAAACCTGTACTAGACAAAAGTAGGTAATAGGAAGGAAATGGATGACTTCCTGGACACATACTACTTACCAAACATAAACACAGAGAAGATTAATCTCCTTAACAAACCTATCACACATACTGAGATTGAAAAGGTAATCAAACACCTCCCCCAAAAGTTGAGTCCAGGATCAGATGGCTTCTCAACCAAATTATACCAAACCTTCACTAAAGAACTGATACCAATTATTCTCATACTGTGCCACATAATTGGAGAACTGAGAAAGCTCCCTAAACCCTTTTGTGAAGCTAGTATCACCATAATACCAAAACCAGACAGAGATACAACAAGAAAAGAAAATTACAGGCCTATTTTCCTGATGAACTTAGATGCAAAGATCCTGAACAAAATCCTCACAAACCAAATTCAACAACATATCAAAAGCATTATCTACTTTGATCAAATAGGCTTTATCCCAGGAATGCAGGGTTGGTTCAACATATGGAAATCTGTCAATATATTACAGCACATAAATAAACTTAAACACAAAAGCCACGTGATCATTTCATTAGATCTCAAAATTCATATGGAATGGCAACAGGCCTTGGAAATCCAAGCACATCGTCAGCAAAACGCACACCTCTGGAGGTATCACCATAGCATATCTAAAGCTATATTACAAAACCATAGTAACAAAATCAACATGGTATTTGCATAAAAACCAGATTATGGAACAATGGAACAGAACAGAGGATCCAGACTTTAGGTCAAGTAACTACAGCTACTTGATCTTTGACAAAGGCCCTAACAAAGGGGAAAAAAAAAAAAAAAAGGTAGCATCTTCAACAAATGGTGCTGGACAAACTAGATAACCATAGGCCAGAAACTGAAACTAGACCCATCCTTCTTGGCATGCACAAAAATCAGTCCAAATGAATAGAAGACCTCAATATAAGAAAGGAAACGTCTACTACTGGAAAAAAAAAAAAAAATAGGAGGAATTTTCCATGATTTTCCAAGAGTGGTAAAAGACTTCCTAAACAAAACCCAAGTATCTCAGGAATTTAAACAATCAGTCAAGCATTGGGATCTCAGGAAGCTTATACTTTTTTTCACAGACAAACATACAAAAGCAGAGCCAATAGACTACCCATAGAATGGAAGAAAAACTTTTTTCTAGCTATACATCTGACAGAGGCTTAATATCTAGAATCTACAAAAAAACTTAACAACAAAAACATAAAAAAATCAAATAATTCACTCACAAAATGAGGTAGAGAACTGGACAAGAAATTCTCAGAGGAAAAAAATACAAATGGCAAACAGACACTTAAGAAAATGTTCAACATCCCTAACGATCAGAGAAACACAAATTAAAACAACTGTGAGATTCCACCTTACCATAATAAGGATAGCAAACATTAAAAAAGCAAATGTTGGTGAGGATGTGGAGAACCAGGAACCATCATTCAGTTTTGGTGTGAATATAAGATGGTACAACCAGTGCAATATGGAGGCTCCTAAAAAGGTTGACTATAAAATTATCAGCAGACCTTGTTATTCCCTTAGTGGGTATTTATCTTAAAAGCTCCAAGCTTCACTTCAGAGATATTTGCTCAATTATGTCTATAGCTGCTCAATTCATAATAGCTAAAAACTGGAATCAACCCAGGTGTCCATCACTGGATGAATGGATTACCAAGATGTGGTATATCTACATGATGGAATGCCACTCAGTAGTTAGAAAAAAAAAAAATGGTTCAATGAAATTTGTAGAAACATGGCAAACTTTAAACAGATGATTCTCAGTGAACTCACCCAATCACAGGAAGACAATAATTGCATGGTCTCACTCATCTGTGGCTTAACTTAGATCAGCCTGAGATGCTGACATTCATGATAGGTATCTCAAGGAATGGACAATAGGCAGGGGACACAAAAATGGACCCAAATGAAAATGGCACCATGACATCCTACATCCTGGAAGACAGACTAGAAGGTTGAACCCTCATCAGGACCTTAGAGGGAACAGCTGAATCAAAAGGCCTTGGAGAGGGTAAGAGGGTACCTAAACTTAATTTTCTCCTGTTTCTCTCTCTCTCTTTTTTCTTCTTATTTTCCTTTTATGTTAGCATTTTTTTCTTCCTTCTTTACCCTTGGTGCTGGCCTGTATCCCCCAGTACCAGGATGTAGTTAACATGCACAATGAGCTGTTGATCAGAGATACTGACAAAGTTTTCCACAAGAATACTGACTTCTGTCAGAGCACTTGACTACCCACCAAAGGTTAATGATAAGGCCCTACTGCCAAAGACATCATATACTATCAGTGCATAACATGGAGAGACCTGGCTAGAATCTCCAATAGAGCCAGTCCCAAGACAGTTAGCTTGTCTAGTGCCAGAGGTGCTACATGAGCTACTGGGGTAAATGGCCAACATTTGTTCAAGCAACTCGAGGTCTAAGTCACTCAGCAGCAAACACACTGATGTGATGCTCACCCAAGTGCAATAGCAGCACAAAGCCATGGTGGGTAGCCAACTTCTCTTGGACTGGGTAACAGATCCACTTGGTAGAAATGAACCTATAGCTATAATTGGGAAACAAGTCAGAATCATATCCAAATAACAAGTTCACTCTCTAATATCAAGCTCCCACCAATCTTGGGCTGCAAGAGGGCCTACACCAATTAAATTCTCCCTAAACCAACAATGTTTATCCCATTTAACTGGTGCTGACTTCACTCTCCATTGGAGAATCTCCTTCTGTTTTTCAGATAGACACAGAACCTGAGGGGAGAATCAGCCCATTGCACTTACCAAGGATCCCAGCTGGGGAAATGGACCAGAGTATTGCTTTGTTGGTGAACCTGATATCAGCACAATAGTAAAGAAGATACACACAGGGGACACTCACCTCCTAACAATTCAGAGATCCATAGACAGAAGCTCCCAAGAGGCCTTCACTGAAGTAGACCTAAAATGAACCCAACATGACCCAGGGAAATTCACTGAAGAGGGAGCAGAAAGATTGTTAGAGTCACAAATTGGGACATCATACACAGAAACCTTGCCACTTCCCCATAACTGATGGCTTCTCCCATAATGCACAACTTACAACCCCCATTGATGAAGGTCCCTTTGGAGGGGGGACAATGATGAGGATAAGGATGGTACCAACATGGGCTGTTTACCCACTGAATATGTCCATAACATATGTATAATTTAAAATAATAAAGTTAGCATTAACTGAAAAAAAAAACCTCTTAACAGCAAAGAGAGAGTGTTAAAAGCAGTAAGAGAGAAACAACTGACAACATAAAAAATCAACCAGATCAGAATTATGTCAGATTTCTCAACAGAAACCTTGAAAGCTGGAAGGGCCTGGAATGGAATACTTCAGTCTCAAAAACTATGTCTTCCAACCTAAGCTACTATACCCTGCAAAAGTATCCCACATAATAGATTTTGAAAGAAAAACTTCCCATGAAAATGTTAACTCTATAAATATATGAACACAAAGCCAAACATACAGAGAATACCTGAGGGAATACTCCACACAGAACAGTCAAACAATCAATCTCAGGAGCCAACAAGAAGAATATCACAATAACCAAAATAGACCAGGCTCAAAATCACATAAAACGCAAGAAAGCTTCAAACCCCATAAAAGACCTCACTATGGATGGCAGGAATTAATTCAAACCTCACAGTAATAACTTTAAATTTATTTTTTATTATTTATTTATTCATTTGAGAGCGACAGACACAGAGAGAAAGACAGAGGGAGAGAGAGAGATAATGGGCGCGCCAGGGCCTCCAGCCTCTGCAAACGAATTCCAGACACGTGCGCCCCCTTGTGCATCTGGCTAACGTGGGACCTGGGGAACCGAGCCTCGAACTGGGGTCCTTAGGCTTCACAGGCAAGTGCTTAACCACTAAGCCACCTCTCCTGCCCTAACTTTAAATTTTAATGGTGTTAACTCACCTATCAAAAGACACAGATTATCAGGGTGGATAAAATTAAACTGGATCCTCCTATCTGCTGTCTTCAATGAACCCATCTCACCACTAAAGATAGATACCTCCTCAGGGTGAAAGGTTGGAAAACTATATTCCAAGAAAATGGAAATAAAACAGAAGCAGGTATTGCTATATCAATATCTGAAAAAATAGACTTCAAGCCAAAAGTAATCAAAAGGACAAAGAAGGGCACTTCTCATGCTACAAGGGAATGATCCAACATGAGCACATCATAATTGTTAATACATATGTGCACCACACACAAGTGCTCCACAGTTTATAAAACAAAACATTATCGACAAAACAACAGAAATAAACAACAAAATCATAGTTAGAGACTTCAATACTTTTATATCAACAGGGAAATAATAGAGCTCTACACCATCATAGTTCAGCTAGACCTAACAGATATTGGCAAAACTTCCCATCCCAACTCTGTAGAATACACATTCTTCTCAGCAGCCCATGAACCTTCTCCAAAATTGGCCATATATTAGGCCATAAAGCACGCATTCATAAAGTCAGGAAAATTGAAGTAACTTCCTGCATCATGTCAGATCACAATGCTGTAAAGCTAGAAATTAACAAGAGACACATCAAGAACTACATCAATTCCTGGAGACTAAAAAAAAAATAAAAAAAAAAACCCCAAAAAATACTATTAAATAATGAATGGATCATGAAAGAAATTAAAAAAAAAGAACTTGTAAAATTCCCATAATTGAATGATAATGAAAATATAACCTACCAAAACTTATGGGACACAATGAAGGCAGTAGTAAGGGAAAGAATCATAGCCCTAAATGCTTTAATTCCAAAGACAGAGAGATCCCAAATTAATAACCTGACTGTCCACCTAAAGGTACTAGAAAAACAAGAAGAATCCAACCCAAAGAGCTCCAGACAGAAAGAAATAATCAAGATTAGAGCAAAAGTTAATGAATGGAAATCTAAGAAAATGATTTTAAAATTGATGAAACAAAGAGATTGACAAACCCCTGGCCAAGTTGATCAAGGGAAAAAAATAAAAAATTAAAAAAAGAAGTCTCAAATTAACAAAATTAGAAATGAAAAAGGAAACATAATAACAGACATGACATAAATGAAACAATAAGAATCATCATGGCATACTTCCAAAACCTCTACTCCACAAAATTAAATAATCTGGAAGAAATGGATGAATTTCTAGACACATACCACCTATTAAAACTAAACTCAGAGCAGATTAATCTCACAAACAAACCTATCACATCCATGAAGATTGAAAAGTTAATCAAAAACCTCAAAAAAGAAAAGTCCAGGACCAGATGGCTACTCAGCTGTATTCTATGAAACATTCATTGAAGAACTGAAACCTATTTTTCTCAAACTGTTTCACATAATCAGAGACCAGGGAATCCTCCCCAACTCCTTCTATGAAGCTAGCATCAGCCTAATACCAAAACCAGACAGAGATGCAAGGAAAAAGGGAAAACAAACTGTAGGCCTTATTCTCTAATGAATGTAAATGCAAAGATCCTGAACAAGCTACATGCAAACAGAATTCAACACATCAAAGGAATTATCCACCTGGATCAAGTAGGCTGTATCCTAGCAACACTGAATGGTTCAATATACAGACAAATTGATGTCAATATGTAGGAACATGAAATTAGACCCACTCATTTTGCTGTACACTAAAATCAAGCCCAGAGCCAGGTGTGGTAGTACACGCCTTTAATCCCAACACTCTGGAGGCAGAGGCAGGAGGATCTCCATGAGTTTGAGGCCACCCTGAGACTACATAGTCAGTCCCAGGTCAGCCTGGGCCAGAGTAAGACCCTACCTCAACAAAACAAAAAGAAATCAAGTCCAAATGGATTAAAGACATCAATATAAGACCCGAAACTCTTCAACTAATGGAAGAAAAAATATAGGCACTCCCCAAAATATAGGACTGGGGAAATACTTCCTGAACAAAACCCCAGGAGCCAAGGAAATTAAGTAAGCAATGGGATCTCACGAAGCTAAAAAGCTCTTGTACAGACAAATATACCATTAGCAGAGCCAATAGATTACCCACTGAATGGGAGAAAATCTTTGCCATCTATACCACTGATAGGAACCTACTATCTAGAATCTACAAAGAACTCAAAAAAACTAAACAATAAAACATCAAATATCCCACTCCAAAAGTGGGGCAGAAAAACTAAATATGGAATTCTCAGAGGGAGAAATGCAAATGGCTAACACACACTTAAGAAAATGTTCAACATCCCTAGCCATCAGGGAACTGCAAATTTAAAATTTTTGAGATCTGACATTACCCCAGTAAGGATAAAAAAAAAAAAAAAAAAAATTAAAAAATCAAATAAAAACAAGCATTGGTGAGGATGTGGAGAAATATGATCACTCATTCATTGTTGGTGGGAATGTAAGCTGGTACAACCACTATGGAAATCAATATAGAGACTCCTGAAAAGGATTAATATAGAGTTATCAACAGATCCTGTTATTCCCTTACTGGGCATGTACCCCCAAAGGCTCTACATCTCAGTTAAGCTCAACCATGCTTATAACTGCTCAATTCATAACAGCTAAAAACTGGAATCAACCCAGGTGTCCATCATTGGATGAATGGATAATCAAGATGTGGTAAATCTACATGATGAAATGCTACTCAGCAGTATAAAAAAAAAAAGGCAGAATGAAAATTGTCAAAAAATGCTCAAACTTGGAACATATCCTTCTCAGTGAACTCACACAATCACAGAAAGACAACTATCACATGGTTTCACACATCTGTGGTTCCTAACCTGGATCAGCCCAAGTTGCTGACATACCTGAATGGCATCTCTAGGCTTGCACAAGAGGGAGGTGTGATAGTTAAGGTGCTGTCAACTTGATCTGTTTAGTAATACACAGAAATCCCCTTTGGGTGGATCCTTGAGGTTGCTTCCAGGAAAGATTACCTGAAGGAGGAAGTCCTTCTCCCAGAGTAAGCCATTCCCCCAGAGCAAGTGGCCCCTCTCAGAAGGGCATTTCATATATGGAAGCTCTGGGTGAAAAGAGCCCCTTCCTTCTTCCCACTTGGCTGCTGGAGTTGCTTGCTGCCTTCCAGCATGGATTGAAGACCAGCATGGACTGAAGACCAGCATCAACTGAAGATCCACATGGATCAAAACCCAGTGGCTCCTCAGGAAGCCTTCAGGCCTTCCAGTGTTATCTGCAGTGCTGGATTGGGACTCTGAGGCATCTGGCCATGTGGACTGAGTAGCTGCCAGTATCCTTGATTCTTGGGCCTGCAACTGCTATTGGACTACTGTAAGCTAATCTAATAAATCCCATTTTAAAAATAATTCATTTTAGCAGTTCTGTTCCTCTAGAGAACCCTGACTAGTACAGGAGGCTAGGGCTTGGGGGAAGGGGAGGGTGGAAAGTGGACACAAAGCTGAACCCAATTTGAACTGGTACCATAGAATCCTATGTCTTGGAAGTTGGACAAAAATGTGTAACCCTCAAGAAGACCTTAGGGGGATCACCTGAATCAAAGGGTTCTGGAGAGGGTGATTTGAAGCCTAACCTTAAATCCTGTTTCCCTTTCTTCTTTTGTTTTCCCCTTGATGCTGGCCTGTAATTCCATGTGCCAGGATGTGGTTTACATCCACAGTGAGCTGTTGATCAGAGAGACCTAATAGATCTTCCAGAACAAACAAGACAGACTTCTGTCAGAGAACTTGATTAACCACCAGAGGTTAATGGTAACACCCTACTGCGGAAGATACTATACACTCCTGGCACCGATCCTGGCAAGACCTGCTTGAAATCCAGAAGAGAGCCAGTCCCTAGATGATTAGGCCATCTAGTGCTGGAAGGTGTTACATGAGCTACCAGGGGAAAGTGGCCAACATCTGTCCAAGCTCTCAAAGTGTAAGCAACTCAGAAGCAAACAACCCAATGTAATGCTCACACAAGTGCAATAGTGGCACACAGCCATGGTAGGTTACCAACTGCTCTTGGATTGGCTAATGGATCTGCTCAGTGGATAACAAACCATATCTGGAATTGGGAAACAAGTCAGAATCACATCCAGACAATTCTGCTTCTACTGTCAAGCTCCCACTAATCTTGGGCAATAAGAGTGTCTACACCCTTAAAATTCTCTCTATACTAATAATGCTTATCACATTTTACTGGTACTGGCTTCATTACCCATTGGAGACTCTTCTTCTCTTTTTCAGATGGGAACTGGACTTGAGGAGATAAACAGCCCAGTGCACTACCCCCCCACCTCCTCCCCAGCTGAAACCACAGTGGAATTGGGGGAATGTGCAAGAGTGCTGCTTTCTTAGTTAATCTGAGATCAGTACAAGGGTGAAGGAGATAGACCCTGAGGACACTCAACACCTACCAAAACAGAGATCCAGAGGCTCCTAAGTGCCCATCAAAGGAGACTTAAAAGGTACCCAACATGATTCAGGGAATTTTGCAGAAGAGGGAGTGGAAATATTGTTAGAGCCACAAGTTGGGACCTTTTTCACGGAGATATTGCCTCTCATCCAAGACTAATTGCTGTCCCCATAATGCATGACCCACAATCCCCAAGTGTTTACCTGCATCCCCAATGAGGAAGGCCTCTTCAGAATAAGGGCAGGGATGAGGGAAAGGATGGCACCAACATATGTTATTTACATATTAAATATGTTCAGATCTAATAAAAATGAATTTAAAAAAAAAAACTCTCTTAGAAACCTTCACTAACAGAGTCACTCATGTGGAGGACAGAATCTCTGAGATGAAAACATGACAGAAGAAATTAATTTGGAGTCCAAAAACCTTGCTAAGTACAAGATATTATTTGACAAGAATATGAAGGCACTGTGGGATACTCTAAAACTACCAAACATTTGTATTATAGGCATATGTAGAAGGGAAAGAACTCCAGGCTAGAAGCAAAGAGCACACATTCAATAAAATTATTGAAGAAAATTTTCCTAATCTTGAATGAGAGAGACCCATCTAGGCACAAGAAGCCCACAGAACACCAAACAGACAGGACCAAATGAGAAACTCTATAAGACACCTCACAATTAACATTATGAGGAATGAAAACAAATTGAGACTGCTAAAAGCAGCAGCAAGATAGAAACAACTCATTACATACCAAGGCAATGCTATCAGTATTGCTTCAGATGTTTTCCAGTGGAAATTATGAAAGCCAGAAGGTCATGGAATGGAAGATTTCAAAGCCTACTAAACTACAGCTTGCAACCCGAAGTACTATACCCAGCAAAAGTATCCCTCACAATCAATGGAGTAAGGAGAACTTTCCATGACCAAAACCTGACCTATGATCATATGAACAGAGTGTCAAACCTGCAGAGAATACTTGAGGAAATATTCCATAGAGAAGAGCCAAACAACTGACTACCAGTGCCTACAAGGGGATGAACACATAAACAACAATAGAGAAAGCATGAAAAAGCTCAAAGCACCAAACCCCACAAATCCTCCAATATGGCAAGGATTAAATGAAACCTCACAGTTATAAATTTGAACATTAATAGACTTAACTGACCCACAAAAAGATACAAGTTGACAGAGTGGATCAAAAAAATGGACCTTTTAATCTGTTGTCTTCAAGAAATCCACCTCACCGTTAAGGATGCAACACTGCTTCATGGTGAAAGGATGGAAAATGATTTTCCCAGCAAATATAATAAGAAACAAATGGGTGTGGCTATACTAATACTAAAATTGACTTTAAATCACAAGTAATGAAAAAGACAAAGAAGGCCACCTTTTACTCATCAAGGGAATGATCAAACAAGAGGACATCACAATCATAAATATGTATGCACCAAACACAGGTGCACCAACCTTTATAAAAGAAGACCTATTTGACAATATATAAGAAATAAATCCTAATACCATCATAGCAGGGAATCTTAATGTCCTATGATCATCACTAGACAGATCAACCAAGCAGAAAACCAATATGTAAATAATAGAGCTCAATACCACCTTAAATAAATTAGACCTAACAGACATTTATATTTGGCCTGGAGAACTTAGAGTAGGCTGTTTGCCCTAGTCCTTCCATAGCATTTCGAGTTTCATGTCAGGGAGGGGTAATGAAAGAGGACAGGTGAAAGGCGGTCTTAGTTAGGGTTTGGGTCTCAAGGTGAACCAGGAGGTACCAGATCACTAGCCCTGACAATGGAAACTATTGGCACAAAATATCTGGTTGAGATTGATCCAGTGTACCCCCTGGTGCCCACAGTCTCCTGCACTACCTGAGTGGGATGACTCAACTGGGCTGACCCTCAACTTCATCCTCCAAATTTACCAGCCAATCAGATCTTCCCCTTACACACCTGACTCTGATGCTCTAAGACCTGTGGCCTTCCCACCTTTCTTCCCTGTGGATGTGACCCTCTCTCTCTTTCTGTGTGTGTGTGTGTGTGTGTGTGTGTGTGTGTGTGTGTGTGTGTGTGTGTGGCTCTGTTCCTTTTGCTTGGAACACAGGGACATGTGTGAGTCTGGCTTCCCCTCTGTTTATTGGTTTGGGTGGCTTTTCTGCTTGTATCTGCTTTATAGTGTTGGGCAGCTTCTCACTTCAATTGCATGTATGATCTTTCTCTGACCTCTAAATCTACCACATGGGTGCACTCAGCAACTCTAGACTTGTTACCTGTGTGCTTGCTCTAAACATGGGGTAACCATGGGTATAACCCTGTTCATCACTTATTTCCCCTCTCAATTTCTCCTCTGTTTTCATGGTTTTCTCTTCAGGAAAGCACACAGTGCATGCCATGTGTGTTCTTTCTGAGTTTTGCTATACTTTCCTTCTTTAGGAAAATACATGGCAGATGTTATGTGTCTGCTGAGCCTCTCCACATATACATCTAAATTTTACTTTACATGTGCTTACAACTTTGTTCCAGTCCTTTTCTAAAGATCTCAATTTCTCTTAAACGAACCTATATATGACAGTGTTTCCTAAATGGTACAATTGTGATTCCCCCCCTAAGCAAACTTAATAATTCATAATTTATCCTTCTTGAGTCTGTCTTTATTAATTCTTTATTAAAGGTAGGACAGAACCCAAAACTTGGGGTTCATAAATTCTGGGGTACCTGTCTTGGTCCTGCATCAGAAGATATGTCCAGAGAAGATAGATACGTGGAAGAGTAACGGATAGGAAGACTCACCCTGGATCTGGGTGGTACCATCCATTGGGCTGGGATCTGGGCAGGAAAGCGGTGGTTTACAACAGCTAGTCTGTGCAAACTCCATGCTTCCTTCGCTGCCACCTGTGAATCCTACTGTACAGTTTTTCTCCACTTCCACCATGGACTCAACCCCAGCAACATCCTAGGAGGCTTCCATGCCCTCAGGGAGGGATTGCTAAGGCTTCCACCTTCCTAAATTAATCCTCCATCAGGTCCTCTGCCTCTCCAGTGTGCACTCAGTCATATTTCGTGATTACCCAGCCTTCTATGGCACAAGTCATGTGTGTGTGTGTATGTGTGTATACAGAGAGGGGTGGAGAGAGAACTTGCATGTGTAGATACATACAGTTTCTCTAATAACTAATATAAAGAAATGTTAATGTCATTACTTGATATTTGCCTTTCATGTTTGGTAACTAATCTGTCCACTATCATTTACTTTTTTCCCCAAACCATTCTTTGTATATTGTGAATACACTCTCTTCATCAGATGCATTGTCAATAAGCACTTAACACTTTCTGCAATGGAATAGCACGTCTATCTGTGTCTGTGTCTTTGTGCTCAGGAGGCTTACACAGAAAGGGTGAGGAGCTCAACACAGCCTAGACTGCATAGGAAGAGCCTGTCTCTACACAAACAAATACCACCAAAAACCCACCAAAGAGTGTCTTTGAGACAGCTAAAGTTATTAGTTTGCTAAATAGGATGCATATATTTTATGAAGCCTGTTACATTGAAGGTAAATATTAGCCTTATCCTGTGGCTAAAATAATCTAATCATATCATAAATAATTTTCAATGGCATAAAATATGAACTAATGTGAGCTTTTGTGTATATCACTTTTCCATATGGATACATGGATTCAAGTAGTACTGACTTAAAGAGATGATTTTTCTTCTTTGAAATTATTTTCAATGTTTTCTTAGCTATGCACTTACGTATGGAGCTACTTTTTGACTCTGACCTGAGTTAACTAATTGTCTCTCATCATGTTAAATTCACACTGTTTCATTTATTACAACTTTATTAAAGATACTGAACTCATGAAATATAAATCCCCCAGTTTATTTAAAGACCTCTGGGCCAATATGTATTTGGATGTCTTTATAATTTAAGAATTAGTTCATAACTTCCCCAAAATGTCTCCAGGGATTGGGGATATAATATTAAAATGTTTAAGAATTCAAGTCACTATCTTAGCATTATTTCCCATTTCTTTGCATTAAATTTTTTTCTCACTAGTGTTTTATGATTTTCAATCTATAATTCTAGCATGTTTTGCTGGATTTATTTTAAAACTTTGTAATTTAATGTTTCTATAAAGGGTATGATATGTTTCATTTCTATAACCATAAGAAGTTTTGCATCCCTTAACAGGTTTTCTATTAAATATTCAACATTGACTAAAAATTCATTCTCAATACATTCTAGAAGGAAAGTGCCCACAATTTCTAGAAAATACTATGGTGTGTTTGTGTGTGTATTTAAAAACCTTATTCCAAAATTGAACAGGCATAGGGAAAATAATTTGCTGTGTAATATTGAATCTTTTAGGGCATTGGTGCACAGTAATATATGCACATATGTATGAACTTATTACCAAATCTAGGTGTTAAATTTCTGACTTCTATACAATTGAATGGGATGTATCCAAGGACCAGGTATGATCAAGAGTACAGTGGCAGACTGCATGCTTAGTATGTGTAGGGGTGTGAATTCCATCCCAGCACTGAAAGCACCCTAATCTACACCAAGGATGGGGTAGGATGTCATCCACCTTCCGATGAAAAGTTAAAATCTCCCTTAAGAAAAAACCCATTGACACAAACTCATGAATGAATAACTACATATTTTGCTAAAAACGTTTGTTGAGAAAACTCATACATGGGTCAGCGATTACAGGTCATAGTACAGTCACCACACAGAAAGTCCTCTCCCCCCCTTAGATAGTGTGATTCAAGAAAAACATACAGATGCAGTAGCAACAACGCCCTTGACCTTATTCTTCAAATTATAATAAGAGGGTGACGAAACTCAGATACAAATAAGCCAATTTAAAGGATACAGTACAACTTGTACTCATTATATAGAAATTATTTAGTAATCACTGTCATGCAACAGTGACATTTGCATTCTGCATCTGTAAGAATAGTATTAACTTGACGGATTTTACTATGAAATTAGTTACAATATATAATTTAGTTTACTACTCATATAAGGCAGATGTTGCAAGTTTTTTTTAGCTATCATTGTTGGTTAACTGTCATTGATTGTACAATGACGTTAAAACATTTTTAGCAAATAGCACTTGTCTGTCATGAAAATTTGTGGTACTATTTTTCCTCTTAGAAAGCCTGATATTGGCCGGGCATGGTGGCACACACCTTTAATCCCAGCACTCGGGAGGCAGAGGTAGTAGGATCCCCGTGAGTTCGAGGCCACCCTGAGAATACAGAGTGAATTCCAGGTCAGCCTGGGCTAGAGTGAGACCCTACCTCGAAAAACCAAAAAAAAAAAAAAAAAAAAAAACACTGATCTCGTGCTGGAGAGAGTTCTTAGTGGTTAAGTGATTGCCTGTGAAGCCTAAAGATCCCAGTTTGAGGCTCGATTCCCCAAGACCCACGTTAGCCAGATGCACAAGGGGGCGCATGTGTCTGGAGTTCGTTTGCAGTGGCTGGAAGCCTTGGTGCGCTCATTCTTTCTCTCTCTCTATCTGCCTCTTTCTCTCTGTCACTCTCAAATAAGTAAAAATAAACAAAAAAAAAAAATTAAAAAAAACCCTGATCTCATTAAACTAAGACTATGATGCACAGGCTCAAACTTAAGTATGTATTAAAATTTATTTCATTGTGCCAAAGGAATGTAAGTTTTGTTTCAAAACAGGACAATTTCCGTCATCAAATCTTATTTAAATAAGCAGACTTTTCTTGCTCTATCATAGAATGGCGGTCTCTAGACATTTCTCATGGTTCCTTGGTGGGGCCAAGACTTAATGATCAAATTAGAACTCACTCAACCAAATATGTGCTAACAACAGTTAGGCTGCAGTTAGTTCTCCTGCTCAGATTTACAGAGCATCCAGGTGGAGTTCATTACTGTGACTCACCCAGCATGGTCCCCTGGCAACAGATTAAGAAAACAGTCTAAATTAGAGATGGCTGCACAGCTAAACTTATTCCTCTTTCAAAATGTAAGGACCCCTATGCTCAGCCACATACATCCTATCAGTCGTAGCTGCCTTCTATCCAGGGAGGGCTCTATTACTACTTGCTGATGTATTTGTACAATACCTAAAATATTTATGAAGCCGAAAGCTGAAAAATTACAAATCTGCAGCTAATACATTCCACAGCTGCATGTTCTTGGTTTGCAAATTTGTAACTGGGAATTTACTACCAGCAAATTCTAGCTGTTGAACAATTCACTGTAATTCTCTAACTGGCTGGGTTTCCCAGTCTCTGTTATGCTTGCTCCCCAGGCTGGGAAGCCTGCAGTGGTGGTGTGGCCTCTGGGGAGGGAGGAGGGCAGATGGATGGAACTATATGCCATCAGTCACCAACAGCCCCTCTGGCTGATTAAGTAGCAGGTGTTAATAGGAACCCAAGGGAGTACTCTGTGGTCCCCTTTAGCTAGAATGATAGTGACATGATTCAAGGCCTGAAGGGTTTGGGGCCCTTTGAGGGTAGAGGAAGAGAAGTGGACTTGTAAAGTTGAAGATAATGGAGAGGTCTGTTGTTTGGAAAGGCCTCTTTTAATCCTTAAAAAAAATAAGCCATTTTGGAAGACTTGAACAATATACGTTTCAATACAGACATTCTCCAAATTCTATGTAAAAAGTTAAGGAAACATATTAATCATTGAAATCACTGCTCATTCTCAAAATTTTGGTTTCCACTGAGGATTTAATTAGAAACAGATTTAAGTCATGTATTGGACAAGCATTTATCAAATAATTAGGCAAGAAGTCAACTCTGAAAATGGTGTGAGAAGATGCCTTATTCTTTCATAAAACGCCAAAGATGTGTTTACAGATAAAACTCAAAGAGCCAGAAGATGAATTGATATCTGGAGTCAGTGATGTTTGTTAAAATAGATTGAACCTCATATTGTGTTTATCTGTAAAATTAATTTGTTTTTTCTCCTGTCTCAGAGGATAACTTTAATGCTATAATTTTAAATTAGAAATATTAGTCATATGAAATGTTTTTCTGAATAAAACTTGTTACTTATTTAACAACAAAGAAGCACATATCAGAAATTTGTAACAAAATTTATTTCAACAATATAAGATTCCCATATGGGAATTAGAAACATTATAAGTCCTCTCCAAACAACCATATGCTAAAAGCCTTGATTAATCTTTGCACTGTTCAAGTGGAATAATATACCGTCTATTGTTTTGCACCCTAGTCATTTTATATAACATTTCTATAACTTTTAAAGATATGGCTTCATTTTTATTTTCAATAGTATGTAATTGGGTGACTATAAGTTAATTAGACATTAAATGTTCACTGCCACTGAACCCGTTCTAAAGGACAGGAGGCATAACACTGGCTTGAGTATTCTAGTGCATATGTCTTAAAGAGAGGCACAGATGCACATTTCAATTTGGTCTATACCTAGAAGTGGAATTACTGAGAATAGGGTACGCCTGTGTTCAATCAGTAGATGTCAAAGACTTGACTTCTTGTGTTCAATACTTCTGAATATTTCAGTTTTATCCACATTTTTTTTTGGTTCTGTAATTTTAGCAATTCTGGTAGTGCTTATAATGAGTGTGTTTTATGCCTTTTTATATTTGAAGATTTCATACATATATAATGTATTTTGATTGTACCCTCTCCTTTGCCCTCTCTTATTCCCCTCCCACTCCAACTAAACTCCTTTCTTTTCCCAAACTAGTTTCTTTTCTACTTTCATGTCTTATTTTTGTTTTGTTGAGGGGTACGTGGTACACTGAGTTGGGGTTTCTTACATGAACATGTTTAACTTACCAGTGGTTACACCACTGAAAGAAATGTGTCTCTCCTTTCCCCAGTAGCTGTTGTCAATAGCTCCCCAAGTAGAGGAGAAGCCCTCATGAGCTAGCATTGACTGCTTGAAAGTCCTTAGGAAAAGGTAAGACCTGATAGAATGCTGACAAGCTCAGTCTTGTGCAGTTCTTTAACCACAGCTCCTGTGAGTCCATGAGTGCAATGGCCCTGTGGTATTCTGAACCCAGTGTTCCACAACACTTCTTCCCTTCCTCAAACTCTTCTCTTCTTTACTCCTCTTCTTCAAAGATATTCCCTGAGCCTTGGAGGGCATGTATAAAAATCCCACTTATGGCTGAGCATGATCAGTTATTTATTCTCAGCACTTTGAGCAGGTATGATTCTCTGCATTAATCACTACGCATACCTAAAAGGCGAGAATCACACTACTCTGTGTGCATAAATGTAAATTTTTGAAAGGAAGTTTGACAGGCACAATATGTCAATTCAACAAAACAATACTAATAACTTCCCCAATTAGACCCATTAGACAATTTTCCCCAGCCATGGGCTTTTGACCAGATTACAATGCCAGGCATGAATTCCCTCCTGTAGAGTAAGCCTTAAAGCCAATCACAAAGTGAATGGTTATGATCATAAGAGTAATGCCTTTATTGCCCATTGGGCACATTTTACTTGATAGGTCAGTAATACAGCACACAGGATCCACAGGTAAGTGAGATAGCTGATGACTTTTCTACTATAGCAACTTTAGCATTATGAAGGCTAGATAGCAGAGGGTAAGCACTCAGCTCAGCTCTGGCTGGATTTCTTGGTGTCCTGAAATAAAAGTTTGTAATGTCTACAACAGTAAGAACTTACCATCTACTTATGGCTTGCAAGCAAGAACAGGGATGACAGCTTGCTGCTTCAGGGGCATCAGGGCACTTCCTGACCAACAATGCATAGGAAAGTACTCCATCCCCAGCACT
The DNA here is from genome assembly GCF_020740685.1 of Jaculus jaculus. Lineage (NCBI taxonomy): Eukaryota > Metazoa > Chordata > Mammalia > Rodentia > Dipodidae > Jaculus > Jaculus jaculus. Next base: position 72,377,212 of record NC_059115.1, on the reverse strand, counting down.
AGGGTTTTAATAATCTACTGTCTATAGAAGCAGCATTATCTACCAACCCAGAGATTTACTTTATTTATTTACTTGAGAGAGAGAGAAAGAAGCAGAGAGAGAGAGAGAGAGAGAGAGAGAGAGAGAGAGAGAGAGTGATCAAGAGAGAGAATGGGTGTACCAGGGCTTCCAGCCATTGCAAATGAGCTCCAGACACATGCACCACCTCATGTATTTGACTTGCATGGGTATTGGGGAACCAAATTTTGGTCCTTAGGATTCACAGGCAAGCACCTTAACTGCTGAGCCATTTCTGTAGCCACAAACTTAAAAATATATATATATTTTTTGTTTATTTATTTGAGAGAGAGAAAGGGAAAGAGGCAGAGAGAGGAGTGGGGGCAGAGACAAAACAAGCATACCAGGGACTCTAGCCACTGCAAACAAATTCAGATGCATGTGGCTTACATAGGTACCAGAGAATTGAACCAAGGTCCTTAGGCTTTGCAGACAAGTGCCTTAACCACTAAGTACTCTCTCCAGTCCATTTGTATATACATATACATATGTATATATATCTTACACAGTTTTGGGTTTTCTTATTTCTGTTCATACATCTTAATTTTGCTTGATGCTATCTCCAGCCCCTCATTCACTCCACTCCTTTCACCCACAGAGCTCTGCCCCACCCCTGCTTTCATTTCACACAGCTCTGGAGTGGTGAGGGTAGCTGCCTTTCCAGGTGTTGTAAGAGTGCATTTCCACGGTAATTACCAAGAGCAGCGCCTTTTCTAATACACATGTGCCATTTGGGTATTCTCTCTTGAAAAACACCTTACCCAATCTTTACTGGTTTTCTCCTTTTTTTCTTATTGACAAACAGAATTTTTGTATATTTCAATTACAAGTATTTCTTGATTACAAGAATTAAAAATATCTTCCCCCACTATAAGAGTTAGGCTTTCACAATCTTCCTATTTATTTATAGTTTGGGAACTGAATCCATGACTATGGACATTCATATTCTTCAAAATGTCATTTTTATGAAAAAAGTATATTAATGTTCCCTAGTCCATTACTCGTTATTTTTTTTTTTTATATATAGCTGACAAAACTGGACTAGAAGTAGAAAGTAGCTACTGGTTCAGTCTTTATTAACAATGAAAATATAACAAACATGTTAAAGACTTTGGAAAGTTGCAAAAAGTAAAGATGAGGGGCTGGAGAGATGCCCTAGTGGTTAAGACCTTGCTTGTTGAAGACTAAGGTCCCATGTTTGATTCCTTAGAACCCACCTAAGCCAGATGCACATAGTGGCCCACATCTCTTGAGCTTGTTTGCAGTGGCTAGACGCACTGATGTGTCCATTCTCTCTCTCTGACTTTCTTTGTAGCTCCCTCGTGCACACAAATAAATAAATAAAATATTTTTTTAAAAAAATTAAAGAGGCTCAAGATGGAATAAACACATAAAAATTGGAAACTACACTCGGTGAGATTTACATCTGACAATTTTTAACCCATGACAGTCTTTTAAAAATTTTATTTCTCTAGCACGGAGCTGCTGAAAGAGTAAGACTGATCTTTCTGATGCTGGCAGACGGATTTGGGGCTTCTAGAGAAGTGGAAGAGAGAACATGAGGAACAAAGGAGAAACTTGGGACAATTCAATATTACCTTTTGAATATATTTGACATTCCTACAACCAAATCTGAGTAGTGAAGGTTCCTGGGAAATCTTCAGAAGATGACCAGTGGAAGGCTTACATTAGTGAATGAACTTTGCAAGCAGTGGAGAAACAAATGCATATTTCTGGACTCATTGCCCTTGTGGAGCCTTGTTTTTTTTTTTTAATTATTTTAATTTATTTATTTGAGAGTGACAGACAGAGAGGTAGAGAGAGAGACAGTGGGGGGGGGGGGGAGAATGGGCGCGCCAGGGCCTACAGCCACTGCAAACGAACTCCAGACACATTCCCCCCACCCCTTGTGCATCTGGCTAACGTGGGTCCTGGGGAATTAAGCCTCGAACTGGGGTCCTTAGGCTTCACAGGCAAGCACTTAACCGCTAAGCCATCTTTCCAGCCCAAACCTTGTTTTTTATTCTGTTCTGTATATGCTTCCAACAGAGGACCACCCACAACCTCTCTCCTCACTGTAAGGTGGGAAGGAGGTTAATGACACAGGGAAAATAAGCATGAACCAGATCAGTTATAGATAAATCAAAATGTGGGTACCTTTCCTAAGATTCTCCTGACATTCTCCATTCTTGCTAACTAGGAAGCCAGGGAAAAGAGTATGTAACATTGTAGCATCTCTGGAGAGAGGTAGGATCTTCCTAACTAGTGAAGAACCTTTCTTGCACAGCCCCAGTACCACACACAAAAAATGAGGATAATTCTTGAGCTGGGCGTGGTGGTGCACGCCTTTAGTCCCAGCACTCTGGAGGTTAGTAGGAGGATCATCATGAGGTCGAGGCTACCCTGAGACTACAGAGTGAATTTCAAGTCAGCCTGGGTTAGAGTGAAAACCTACCTTGAAAAACAAAAATGAGGATAATTCTGGGTGACTATAAAGGATGCCTAATATTTAATGCATAAGGATTAAAGTAATTTCAATTTTGTCAAATGAAGGCAACTCAATTAAAGTAAATGAATGACATTAAAAAGAAAACATTACACATCACAGTAACCATGGAATTTCTTTAAAGTTTACTTTCATATTGTAGCTACAGGAATCTTTATGTATTTTATTTCCTAAGCTATTAATTTAAAGTAATATGGTGAAATAACAATTTTCCACTGTCTCTAGTGACTTACTTAGTTGAATTTTTACGGCCTAGTATATTCAGGATTAATATTACTCAACTTAATGTTGCTCTTCATGTATTAACTACTGAATTGTCTTTTCAGCTTAGACACTGAAAGACAAAGTTAATGTAATATATGGAGTTGTTAAAATGAATAAACCTCATTTTACTCTTTCGAACTATTTATGGATAATTGAATCATTAGATCAGATCATAAGAAAAAAAATGCCGTGATTGGTACAATCTGCACATTTGAGGAATACATAATTGTTCACTTGCCCAGAGATTGTGCTAGCACCTTTATCTTTGCAACTCCCCACCTGCTGAACTTTATTTTTTTTTTATTTTTATTTTTTTTGAGAGCGAGAGAGGGTCCTTAGCCGCTGCCAATGAACTCCATACGCATGCGCCCCCTTGTGCGCATGTGAGACATTGCACTTGGGTCAATATGCATCTGGCTATGTGGGACCTGGATATTCCAACAAATTTTAGGCTTTGCAAGCAAGTGCCTTATCCACTAAGCTATCTCTCCAGCCCTGAAATAACTTTTATTCAATCTCTACATTACAAGTTTGACCACTCTTGATTCATTAGGTATATGTGCTTATAGATCCATGGGACATTATCTTTCAGAATTTAATACAACCATATTTTGCTGATTTTTATGTTTATTTCTTCTATCCAATTATATTAACAATACCAACGGATTAAGGAATGAAACTTTTGACCTCATTTCCAGCAATAAGACAAATTATCAGGATAAAATAGGAGTTCAGTATACATATGTTGAATTAATGAATAAGTAAATGATAGGAAATGCCAAGATTTTGTTTTTTTCTTTTTTTTGGCGTGATCAGTGTGTGTGTGTGTGTGTGTGTGTGTGTGTGCGTGTGTGTACAGATGCATGGCTCCATGAGCACACATGCAGAAGCCAAAGAGGGATATCAGAAGCAATTTTCTACCATGCTTCTTAGGTCCTGAACTCGGGACTCATGGTTTTCAGGATACTTGCCTGAACACTGAAACGAGCTCAGGCAGCCCTCCTTTCTCAGACCCTCCACTGCCAGGGTTACAGGTGTGCACAGGCACCGCAGATTTCTACACAGATGCTTTGTCCACTTTGGGATTACTAAAATGCAGACATCTACAAAATTCCTATACCTGGATCTGTGTTTCTCAAGCTTTATCTATTAATTTCCATAAAGGAATTTTCCTAACACATTTATCAAAGCCACTGAATGTGATAAAAATATTTTCAAACTATTCTGTTTTTGTAGTCCAATGGCAATGCTGAGAAGCAGTCATGAAGAACACAGCACATAGACAGTCAAACCGGCAATCAGCTTGGCCTGTCCCTACCGCAAACATCGGTATATGTGTTATTCTCAGACATAAACTGTTTTACCATCCCAAATATTTTTTTTATCACATCTGTTGGGAAAAAAGGGATTTTTCTGCTTGCTGAACTAAGGAAGAAACTCTTGAAATGCCTCACATAATAATATATTCATATAAAAAATTAAAGTAGATTCAAAATTGTAACATAGTACATTCTTCTTCTTGTGCTCAGATCTTTGAACTCCTGCCTTGGGCCTCTAGGATTAACTCATAGGCAAAAGAAAATAAAAGAAAGAGAGAAAATACAACTCTAGAGAGAAAAATAAAAACAAAATTAAAAAAAAAGACTTAGAGACTTACTTTTGTCAAGTTCTCACAGTTTTTCATAATTACTTAGAATTGGTTATGAATATGATTTTCTTTTAATAAAATACAGAATCAGGGCTGGAGGGATGGCTTAGCAGCTAAGGTATTTGCCTGTAAATCCAAAGGACCCAGGTTTGATTCCCCAGGACCCACATTAGCCATATGCACAAGGAGTTCATTTGCAGTGGCTAGAGGCCCTGATGTGCCCATTATCTCTCTCTCTCTTTCCATCTCTGTCAAATAAATAAAAATAAAACAATAAAATAAGACACAGAATCAGATAATATCACTTTTATGGACAGCACCTGCATCATTAGAAAGAACTCCAAAATGGTTAGATCAGTAAATTTGGTAGTAGTTTAGTAACTAGAATGGAGGCAATTTGAACAATATATATATGAATCTTAATCAAAATATAATGGTTAAAAAATCTTAACAAACCTTTACCAAATGGTAGTATTCAGAATAAATAAAATTTGGGCAATACATACATATGAGTAGCTCTTTAAAGCTTGGGAACAATTGAAAGCACTTGCTAAAATTAACAGTGGTAAAAATATAAATTTAAGTATATTTTGTGTTTTCTTTCCAAAAATCATAAACTGCAGATGAATTAAAGTTCAATCAACTGGCTCTTTCTGCCAAGATCAATATCAACATATCTTTCAATTTAAAGCAATGATGTGGAAATTGTTTCTGTTTTGGGGGGAAGGGTGATGACTGTGTAAGTTAATCTGTAATTTAAGATAACGAAGCTTTTAGTATAATTTCCAAATTATTTTAGTTTGTTCTGTAGAGCCTTTAAGGTTAGTTTGATTTCACTGGGTAACTTTGAAGTAACTCTTGAGATTGGCATGACCTTAAAATTTAATATATCCCGATTAACAACATATTGACACACAGATCATGGTTTTCAGGAGTGTATCATATATTAACAGGTTAGTGGTACCCCTGGTGGATCAAGTACGTGTAGAATAAAGGTAATTTCCTTTAGACAAAAGTTTTAGCAACTCTGTACTGTGATGCTCTAAGAGAGGGATGAGTCAGAGTAACATAGGGTGGGTATAAAGACACCGTAATTTTAAAACCAGAGATAAATAAGGAGATAACAGAGAAAGAGGAGGTGTGAAACACAATATTAAAAATTCAAACTAATTTGCAAATACACTGTTTGAAAATTGCAAAAGTGCTTTGCATCATTTCTTCTGAAAAAAGAACCATTTTTAACATTGCTTCTTGTGTTCAAATTTGTAACCACCACTCTCACTTCATTTCTGTTTGTCCAAATGTAAGTATGTGTACCTTAATAGATATCTTTTTTCTCCAGAGATCCAAAATCTTTAATATAATACTTATTGATATTTCCTGCCTCAGAACGCTTTCTATGGATTCTTTACAACTTTCCAAAAGTGCAGGTGGTTAAATGGTTTCTTTCAGAAGTGTGCAGATTGCTGCTCTGCAAAGCCTGTTCATTCATTCAGGCTACATGCATATCCATGAAAGATGAGGGTATTGAGTCATAAAAATCTTGAAGGACCAAAACACTAAAATAAGCATGTTTTCAACTCTTCTGACATCTGGTACTCAACATGAAATAGCAATATTGAAAAATTGTTGAAGCATGCTTGCTTCAAAAGTTTGATTCAAATAATTATATATTAATATCTACCAATGCCATTGACAGAGTGATAAAGAGATGATTGTTCACTGGTGTGTTCAGTTTAACAAAGCTAGTCTCAAAATAATATTTTATTATAGCAAAATTTAGACATGATGATTCATTTACAAATAGTGTACTCTTTTCTTTTTGATAGGAGAGTATTTTCCCCTCAGTCTTGAATTGGGAAATGCTGCAAGTAGATTTTGTTATTAGTAGTTAAAGCATTTCATATTGGCCAGCTCTGTGAACCTCTGTGCCATGATTGAGAATTACAAAACAGTTATGATTAAGCATTTGAGATGAAATAATTAAAATTTCAATTACAGGATATATTAATTTGTTTAATTCAATCATTCCACATTGTGCTAAAATATCATAACACTTCTGTACCATGAATATATGCAAGTATAATTTGTTAAATGTAGTAAAAATCGATTCAAAATATGGTAGTAGTTAAGCCTCTTCTCCTCCCCTGTAGTTTTAGATAATTAATATTGTTGGACTCTGAAAGGCCCTGGCGTGAAGCCTAGTGGAACTTCCAGAGCTTAGCTAAAGTTTGGCGACCTGTCTCTGGCCAGCTAGGACTCAGCAAGACACCTAATGGCTTCTTGCCTACCATCTCCATGTGGAAGTTGAAAATTATCATTTCAATAGTTACAGTTTACTATTGGCCCTTACCTCTCCCCAAATCCTAGAATCCCCGCCTTTGTCCCCAACATTATATAGGTAGCTGCTCAGAGCAATAAAGCGAGTTCTTGCATGGACAAGACTCCCGACTCAGTGTGGTTTTTCTCCAGTGGCTAGAAGAGGTCTGGGTCGTCCGACTCTCATCATCCCCTCAACCCCTAGGGAGGAACCAGAGGCCTTCCCTCAGCACTACCTGCCCCCGCTAGGGGGGCCCTGCATAATATTAATTGTAAAAATATTAGTAGTTTACTACATATCATATCCTATTATACATGTAAATAACAGATATTTTATTTATAGTTTCTGTCTTACAGGGTGGACATAGACAATAAAAAGATACAAATATTATCAGATGATGGCAAAATTCATTTAAAAGTATGTCTGTAATTAAAAAATAGGTTGGTTATAAGCAATCAAATAGCTATATCATCAGCAGAGGTCCAAATCACAAAGCCAGAAACTGGAAGATTAGCTATAAGGGGTGAGAGACAGGAGACTAGAGGGTTACTATTTAATGGAGTCTCTGAGAAGAGAATTTGAAAATGGATTCTGGAGATGGTTATATAACAGTGTGAATGTATATGTTACCAGATAACCAAACCACTCTTTCATAATGGTGAAAATTATACACTTTTTAATAAACATTCTATCATACTTACACACAAAAAAGTAGTTTGTATAACAAAAGAGGGGGAATAAAGAAATGCTAGGGACCACTTGTGACATCACTGAGGACAGACAGGTAGCAAGTCAGCTCCTGGCTCATAGCTGTGTTACATTGATTCAGTCAATAGGCAGCTAAGCACACAGATGTCTTTTCCCATGCTGCTAATGTTGCCACTTGTAACCAAATCAATATTTAGTTAACAGCTCACAGATATGATGGCAAACTTTGTTCTATCACAATATTTTAAGTAATATAATGCTAAATCATTTCTTGCAATATAACAAGGTTTCCATTTCAGATTTAATGTGACTATATAGTATTTTATACTGTTTTCATTAGCTGTGTAATGAATGGGGAGTAATAAATTCAGATACAGTGAAGATTCAGGCTGACAAATATTGCAATATTATTCTACATTTCTTTTCTATGTGGTATCATCCTCCCTCTTGCAAACATATGTTACATGATATTTAGTTATATATTCAATTATAATACTTATAAAATTAGTCAATTTTTTATAAAAATGGAATATTTCTCATATACTTGCATGCCACTATTTACTATAGATGACTTCAAGAAAGAAACACCATGTTATGCAATCTATGATTTTACATGGCACCTTGAAAGTTGTTAGTTATTCATACTTATTAGGTGGTACATATTAAGCACTCAGTCAATGTTTTATTTACAGTTGCTGATAAGGAAACACTATATGTGGCAGAGGGAGACATGACATAGGATTCCAGAGTAGCTACTTACCTTCTAAATATCTTTGAGCTGGCTACCTTAAGTAACTAGGTCTTACTTGTTTTGTTATTAAACTGGGGGAGTAATGTGTGAATAATTAAGAGGATATATGAATATTTTGCTGCATTTTCTCCTACTGTGGTGAAATCTTCTTGTTTAGATATGTTACCCAATGAACATTTCAAAGTAAGCAGAAAAAAAAAAGAAAAGAAACAGAAAAGAAACCATTAATAAATGTTGAATTATGGTTAATGCATGCATTCTTATTTATCAAGAAAGAAATGAGTTCATATGTGACAATTACTTAGAAACCTACATCAAAGTTGGGGGTCAACTATGGAATGAAAATCAATAAAATAAACATATTTATCCTCTATTACTATGATCCTACAGATTAGTAACTTTCCTATAGGAACTGTAAAGGCCATTATGTTGATCAAAAAAATTCTATTCATCTAAAGAAAATATTTTTAAATAAAAGGTATGAATTAAACTATGCGAAGATATTTTCATAATATATTTGACCCATGAGATCCAGAGTTCACAAAGGCCTCCTAGGCTCATATAGTAAAAGACAGATAGCCTATATAAAAGTGAACAAAGGTTTTTAAAACATACTTTATAGAATACATCGGGCATATTGAGCATATGAAAAAATCCTCAGTCTAAGTAGCCTTCAAAAATATTTCAAGCAGGGTTGGAGGGATGGCTTAGCAGTTTGCCTGCAAAGACAAAGGACCCAGGTTCAATTCACCAGGACCCCCATTAGCCAGATGCATAAGGGGGCATATTCGCCTGATGTTCGTTTGCAGTGACTGGAGGCCCTGGTGAACCCATTCTCTCTCTCCTTCCCCCCACTCCTTTCTCTGTCAAATGAATAAATAAAATGAAATAAAATATTTTTAAAAAATATTTAAAACACAATCTTATTAAGTTTACCCTACAAGGCTATTAGGATATCAAAATTAAAACAACATTATTGCAAATATTACAAAAGTTGATAAGCACCCAGAGACCTAAGAACACCATGTCACAGCACCTTTGTAAGGGACAAGTGTGCTGTGACATGTGTTTTTAGCTGATGGGCTTCCCTGTACCCTACAAAAATGGAATTTTCTGAACTAGCAATTTTTTTTAAGGTTGGGTGGCATACATGTATATACTATTCAAAGTCACTTGCAGATGTAAGGTTTGCATATTTTGGTGGTTATAATTTTGCCAAGGAAAATAATTATAATAAAATAATGAAGTGGTACAGTTGAATTGCTTTATATTGTCCTTCTTTCAGTGATGTGAGTTCAGAATACTAAAGCTTCTTTCTATATTTTCTAGCTTTTAAAATGTTTAAATACTTTGAAAATAAATAGATACCAGTTACAAAGAGATATAATGTCTCCATACATATTCATGTTTATGTAAACATTTGGCAAGTTTCTCTAAAGATTACCAAATTTTCCAGAACTGTTTTTCAACCTTTTTTTCTTAAAAAAGTTGAAATTATTTCAAAATAAAAAAAATAGATAAACCTGAGTTGAATTGCATAATTCAGAGAACAGAATAAATATGGAAGCATTAAAATCTCTCAAATTGGCATACACAAATGACTTTGTGAAAATATTGCATATGTAAAACAAAAATATATAAAATATAAATAATTCAAGAAACACATACTGTGAAATTTTACCATATGACATTAAATAGCATTCTGAGCTAAAATGGCTCCTCTAGTTAACATATTAACTTCATTTCAAAAGAAGAAAATATAATAATTTCAACTTAAAGCTAGGGTTTGATAAATTTCTGTGTGCTGATGAATGAGACAGGTAGAGATTGACTTGAATGTGTAACACTCCATGCATAGGCTGGAGAGGTAGATACAATTATATGTGAATTCCTCATCTGGAGTCAGCAGGCAAACTACAGGGCATGGGTAGATATCAGGTTTGTTCCTGGAACAACCAGACTACTGAGAACTGTAGCGTCAGCTTCCCTAGCCAGTGTGCAGGGTGCAGGCAGCTGGCATTAACAAAACAATTTAAAAGAAATTGAATACAATATCTGGATAAATTTGAAACTTCAATCCAGTATAGAAAGGGAAGCACGTGATCAAGTCACAAAACATGGGAGGTGATGTCAAAAGATACAGGTGTTGAATGACCTAGAAGAAACACAAAGTAGCCTGAAATCCATCTGCTGAGATAAATAGAAGAATTTACTTTAGCCATGAATAAAACGATAGTTTGGGGGCTGGGGAGATGGCTCAGCAGTTAAGGCACTTGCCTGAAATGCCTAATAACCCAGGTTCAATTCTCCAGTACCCATATAAAGCCAGATGCACTGTGGGATAAGCACCTACAGTTTATTTGCAGAGGCCACAGGTCCTGATGTGTCCATTCTCTCTCTCTCTTACTTGCTATCTCTTTTTTTTTTTTTCTCTGCTTGCAAATAAACAAATAAAATGTTAAAAAAAAACAATAGTATAGGGGGGGAGGGGTGAGAGAGATAGATATGTGTGACAGAGGTGTGTGTGTGTGAGAAGGAGACACAGAGAGCAACTTCATTCATGAAAATACTTCAAAAGTCTGTGCCTATCTGCTACTTTCAGAATTATAGTAAAAATGATGAAATGAGTTAAGAATTTCCGTATCGCTGTGGAAGTATCCTGAAAGGAAATGCGAGGATTCTATCAGGGCAGCAGGTCTAAATAAGGGAGTGGAGGTTAGGAGCTTTTCTCTGAGAAATGTGACCGTGTGAGGATTCACTCAGGCAAGAATATACTCACACACAAATGGGATTCTTCTTAGCTAATAAAACAAATGAATGGCAAACTATTAAACAGAAAATAAATAAAACAGAAGTCAAACTATACTTTATAGATGTGAAGAAGAAATCTGAGTGGCAGTTAAAAAAATACAAATTTGAATTGAGTACTTATTTTCTATAAAACGTTTTTACCCTGAAGTAGACAGCTCCAACGAAGAGATACTGGTATTGTGATATTAATCATAATCAAATTCATTTATTTATAGATTTCTTTATTTTGGTTTATTTAATTTGGCCAAATTTATTTTAAAGTCATTTTGGTTACCTGTCATTTTTTTCATATTTTTAAATAAAAAGTTTTATTTTGTTTTAAGTTGATCATGACTGCAAATATTTATGGGAGGTCATGTGATTCTTTGGTACATGTATACATTGTGGAATGGTCAAATTAGATTTATTAATACATACAAAACCTCAAGTATGTTGATAATTGTGCTGAGAGTAATTAAAACGTATACCTCTAGTTATCCTTTCTTTTATCAAGATTTTTATTGCATAAACATTGCAAATTTATAATATTGCCACTGGGTTATACTCCTATGTTCCTTCTCCCCTACCCTCATTCCACTGAGGGCTTACCTCAGCCAGATTATTGGAAATTACTGGGAGGTCCTGCATGCAACTGTCAGTCTCTGGGGTTGGGAACAATGACAGAGTACACCTTAATCACCAGATGGCTCTTACATTTATTTTTTGTCCTCATCTTCCACAATGACCCCTGAGCCTTGGAGTGCACATGTAAGTCTTCTTTGGCTGAGACCTTAGCAGACTCTGATTTTTTTACTTCGGTGAATATTGAGTCTTCTCGGTGTCTACTGCCATCTCCCCAAGGAAGTTCCTGGGAAATCAGTGAGAGCAGCATTTGTATTTAATCCACCACTTCCTCTGTCACATATCTTGAGCATTATGATCCATGATAGAGAAGATTCCTCACGTTCTAAGCTTTGTCTTTTTAATCTGTCTTTTATTCTTGTCTTTTATTCTCCCCAGTGTTTGCCAACATCTCTGAAAAGCAGACTTTTATAGTCAAAAGTAAGAGCAGCATAGACCAAAGGGGATACACATGAACATTTAGAATACTTATTCATGGCCATAAGCTTTCCTTTTTATCAAAAACAAAACAAAAAACTGTGGGACCCTCACTCTAGGGCCTATGAGCTGCTTCTCTTTTTCAGATGGATACAGGTCCTAAGGAGAGAACCAGCCCATCACACCTCAAAAGGGCCCCAGCTGAAACTAAGAACTATCATTTTTTAATTGATAACTCTACTGGACAAAGACATATTGATTAATAATTTTCTTTCAGGGCTTAGAATACATCATTGTATGCTCTGTTTATGCTTAGGACTGTTAAAGATAGATCTTATGCTACTTTGATATCTCTGGGTATAAGGGGACTTTTTTTTTTAACCTTACACCTTTTGTTATTGATTCTTTTATATTTTTGATATGTTGACTATGTTATATTATAGCCATGTTTGGTAGGCATTACTAATGCTCCCTAGGATTGGATATCTACTTTATTTATATGTTGGGGAAATTCTGAGAGACAATTTCATTAAATAGTTTGTCCAAGCCATTTGGTATTATTTCAGCAACTTCTTTCACATGTATTATTAGAATTGGTCTATTAAATATACTTAATATTTCTTGGGCACAATGGTCATATTCATTGTTTTTTTTCTTTATGCATGTCAGTATATATTATTTTCTCAACCATGCCTTCAGCCCTGAAATTCATTATGCTTGGTTTTTGCTTATGATGCTTCTAGCTGTGTTTGTTTTTTTTTTTTAATGTGACTGTCTCATTTTTTTTAATTTACAGAAATTCTTTTTGTGTTTTGTTTTAGGGTCTCAATTTCCTTACAGATTTTCATCCATGTCTCATAATTTTTCCTCCAAGTCATTATGTTTACAGCTATTTTTTGGAGCATTCTCATCTGGACTTCTAGTTGACCTCATACCTTTCTTGTCTAAATTCTGAATTAAGTTGCTTACCTTGTTTTACTTACGTCCTCTATTTGGCCAAAGATCCCCCTTTTTTATTTTTTATTTTTATTTATTTATTTGAGAGCAACAGACAGAGAGAGAAAGAGGGAGAGAGAGAGAGAGAGAGAGAGAGAGAGAGAGAGAGAGCGCAGAATGGGCGCGCCAGGGCTTCCAGCCACTGCAGAGGAACTCAAGACGCGTGTGCCCCCTTGCACATCTGGCTAACCACCATGGCTATTTCAGATGTCCCAAAAAGCAGATCATAGAGAAAGAAGGAAGGCTATTTCCCCCATCACCTTGTTTTCTTTTTCTCTTCTTTTTCCTCCACCCTTCTCTTTATTTTCTGCACAAGTCCCATCTTCCTTCCCTCTTCTCCTATTACCTTTGTTTTGTTTTACTTTTTTCCTTTTCTTTTCTCTTTTGTTTCACCTCTTTCCTTGTACTTCCTCTTCCTATTACAATTCAATAGATGCAGCCAAAGCCTTATGTGAAACAGAGTATATGGACTGAGAGTCTCTGAAACATTGCCTTTAGTGGGCTGCATGAGAAAATCTGGCTGGCTGTTTTGCATCTTTTTTCAGTGAGTACAAGTAGACTGGACTGCAATAAAAGTCATGAATGATCAAAAAGTGAGGAAAGAAAGATGACATGGCTTCCATGAGAGTTAACCTCTGGTTGACAGTTTAACAGAATTTAGGGTCACCATGGAAACACATCTCTTGGAATGACTGTCAGGAATTTTCAAGATTATACTAATCAAGGTCGGCAGCAGCAGTCCATAGACTGGTTTCCTGGACAATATCAAAAGGAAGGCGGTAGCTGAAAACAAGCATTCATTGCTGTCTGCTTTGCCACTATGGACTCAGTTCATGCTACTTTCCTTCCATGACGGACTGTAATGAGAAATTAAACCTCCATCACTTAACCTGATTTTTATGAGATGTTTGTCCTAGGAACACGAATGTAACAAAACCTAGCATTCCAAGTAGCTTTAAATGGAAGAAAGAATTGTGGGATAAATGAATGAGGTATACTTCTGACTACAGACATGAAGTGGCTTAGATTCGCTAATGTTTTCTTTAAGTGTAAATTATTGCAGCGGCGAATTCAGGAAGTGAGAGTGGAATGGTCCCTTTCTTAGTTGTCAAACTACTTTAAAGAAGCTAGTTACTACTCAATTCCCAAGTTTCTGTGAAGCTGACATATGTCAACAGAGGGAAAGTGTCTCTTGCTGCTCCAGAGCAGAACCAGTAAAGAGGGCAGCAGATGCCCAACTGTGGTGGCATCGTCAGTAGCCAAAAGGTCATGAAAGCCACACCAGGGCTTCCCCTTTTCCTCCACTGTTCTGATTCAATCTCCACTCAACGTCATGCAGTGCTGACTTTTTCAGCTTATTTTACTGAACTGTCAAGCACAAAAATATAGCCATTAAGATGTGTAGAGAAAATAAGAAATGATGTATTTCCTTAAAATTAGTATGCAAAGCAAATCCCTAGGTGCTGTGTTCATATGAACAAGCATTTTAGTTATGCAGATTTGAAAAAAAAATCTCAACTCAAGACGAGCTAACAATTTTAAATGAAGAACACATCATTGTATACTTTGTTTATGCTTACGACTGTTGAAGATAGATCTTATGCTACTTTGATGTCTCTGGGTGCAAGGGGACTTTTTTTTTTTAACCTTACACCTTTTGTTATTGATGCTTTTATATTTTTGATATGTTGACTATGTTATATTATAGCCATGTCTGATAGGCATTGCTAATGCTTTTTAGGTTTGGATATCTACTTTATTTATATGTTGGGGAAATTCTGAGAGATAATTTCATTAAGTAGATTGTCCAAGCCACTTGGTAATATTTCAGCAAGTTTTTCTCTCCCATGTTTTATAAGAATTGGTGTATTAAATATACTGAATATTTCTTGGATGCAGTGGTCATATTCATTATTTTTTTCTTTATGCATGTCAGTATATATTATTTTCTCAGCCATGCCTTCATCCCTGAAAATCATTATGCTATTATATAGAGAATATTTATCTGTTGTTGAATATGTATTTAGTATTCTTAAACATTTATTTGCTTAAGAACTTTGGGTGAACCCAATGTCCAATTGCATAGTAGAGTTCATTACCAGAGATGTTCTCTGTCCTTTTGTTCTTGCAGATTTCAATAGATAACTTTAATTTAATATTTTTATTTGAGTGAATGTAGGCACTCACTTAAAATCTGTCTTTCTAAGTATTTGTTAGTAAAGGCATGATTTAATCTTTGTTATAAACCTTCATATTATACATATTGTTTTCCTTGAAAAGTGATGCCAATAACTCACACAAAAAATATTAAAAACTCAGGACACAAGAGACACATGTATAGGAGTTCATCTCATATTCGTGGTTATATTTCAATTGGTTTTAGTTGTAATTTTGTATTTCCTTTAAATTGTAATTATTTTCATTTTTGCTTTAATTGCCCTGGCTTATAAATTAGTATGAAACTTAGAAACATAAGTGTCTTTCAAATCCTGGTTTTAGATTGTAATGACATACTTACAAAGTCCAGCTTGCCCATCTTAGTCTAACTCGTAACTTTATTCTCATCCAAATGACAGCAAGTAATAAATCTTGATTTATTACTGTTTTATTTTAGAGAGAACAAGAGACAGAGAGAGAAAGAAATAGACAATTGGCTCTCTAGGGACTTAGCCTTTGCAACCAAACTCCAGAAGTTTGTGCCAACTAGTGTGCATATGTGACCTTGCTCTTGCATCACTTTTGGACGTCTGGCTTACATAGGATCTGCAGAGAGATCAAACATGGGTTCTCAGGTTTCTCAGGAAAGTGCTTTAACCACTAAGATATCCCTCCAGCCTTTGATTTATTTTTGGTGACTTCTGAATGTAAGAAAACCTGATGAATATTAAATAAATAGATGGACAAACATCTTGAAGAATGATTATCCAGCTCAAAAGTCATTGTCAGTTACAGATGGTAGGAAGCAATATGAAGAATGATGAACAAGGTAATGTCAAATTTAATTTTATATTTTATATTATATATTTGAATTTCTTCATATAATGGTAAAATGAGAAGGAAAAGTTGTTTGAGCAAATCTGGCAGTTAACACATATGAAGTCACCATGTATACATGAGAATATAATCTTTCTCTTTTTACATACACTTATAGTACAAATGAATATACAATCAATGTAAATACAAAATTTGTTAAAGACAATAAAAACTATAGACATAACAAATGTACTCAACTCTGCAATACAAAGAAAAAAAAAAAGAATTTTCCTTTGCTTAGATCTTGTCAATAATCTTCCTTTCATGCAATGGCTTGATTGTAATAGAAAAAAATATGTAATAGATTATTAATTCATTGTATGGTTCCATCCTCTTTGAATTCACCACTCTCTTTCACGTATGCTCCACACAGTAATTAAATCTGCTATATTTGTAGCATTCCATTAAGAAATCCTTAGCTATTTCTAGCAAGAGAAATAAGAAACTCTTGGTGACTTTCCTGATCCAAGTAGTAGCTCTTAATGCTCTAAAGCTGCTAGCAGGAGAAAAGTCACAGTGGCTATAAGTCAGCTCAGGAGAACAAACAAACAAATAAATAAAAGCAGTTTTCAGAGGGTGCCTGGCAGACTCAAGGCGAGGGTCTTTGAAACAGTTTCAAGCCAAGATCATGTGTATAGAGCGACTATGTATTCCAGAATTGCTTTCTCAGATCAATGCAGCTACTCCCATTCATGTTTAGCTAGAAATCATGAGTTTACCTGGATAGAAGAACTTAATAATCTCATGCAATGCAATAGAGAAGAAAATAAAAACAGGATATAAAATATTCAATATACTTCCTAATCTGCTCAGCCTTTTTGAAGACCCTGACTCGTTCATTAATTCAGCCACACAATGATTGCATAAATATTATACATATTCTCTGTGTTGTTTCGGTGGCAGGCCTATGGTGGCAAAAATAAATCAGTAATAATGTGATTCCATATGTATAATTATGTAAAAACACAGCATTTGCTTTTACCATATGATCCTGCTAAAACCTTGTTTGACATGAGAGGTCAGTTTATAATTGTTTTAGGGTTTTTATGCTTCTTCCTTAATTCTTTATTCTTTCCTCCAAGAATTTCCATTATAATTTCAGATATTCATTTACTAGCTTTATAAACATTTTATGCCAATACGTATACAAAAACAAATATAATTAATTAGATTAAAAAATTCTACCTAATATTAAAGTCAAAGAACAAAAAAATTAAATAGAATGAAATGAAGCAGAATTACTCTATCATATATTTAAAGTATGAAAGTTCTTTATGGGAACTACTATAATTTTATTATAAATTAATCCAAAGTGTTATTTATTCTTAATGAAATAATCTATTGCATTAGAATGACTTGGCTTCAGCAGATACTAAGCAGCCACTGCCTAGTTTTGTCCATAGCCTCCATTCCTAAAAGAGCTCTAATCAAATTTTGTATTTGCTGGTTATTTTGGATGAGTAAGGACTTTGAAATATCTGAGCTACTTTATACTTTTATATCCCTGCAGTTTTGATTTGACATTACTTAAGCCATGGATATTTAGCAGATGAGAATAAGCTTTTCAGCTTTCACATTTCAGAATATGTAGTATTTTTGTTCCTGTGCTTGACTTGCATGACTTAACATAAACACCTTTTATTTCCTTCAATGTTGCCACAAATGACTAGATGCCATTTTTTAAGACTGGGAAATATACCATTATCTTACATGATATTTATTTGTTCATTGCTTGACTAAATAGTTGATTTCAAGTACCAGCTGATTGCATAGAGCTACAGTAGTCATAGGAGTAAAGATATATACTTGTAATATTGATTTCTGTACCTGTAGATATATGGGATAGTGAGATTACAAAAAAAAAACGCATGGTACTTTCATTCCAAGATTTTTGAAGAACCTCAATACTTCTTCTAATAAAGGTTGTATCAATTACATTCCTACCAACTGTGTATGTGTAACATCCTCTCGAAATTCACACTGTATAATATTTATATGTAAACTTTATTTCTATATGCTAATAATAAACTCTGGGGACAAAAATTAAAATTATAATAGTGCTCCCTATTGGTCAAAGAGTAAGTGTGATTCTAACAAGACACATAGAGTTTGTATGATTAAAAACTTCACAGTGCTAATGAAAAACAAAATAAAACCTAATGGATAGAATGCCACATCATTCTCATGAGCTGGAATTCTAAATACAGAATAGGTGATAATACTACCTTAATAAGTATCAAATCTTAGTGAAATTTTATATGCAATGTGACCATTGCAGTGAAGTAGGTGAAGTACACATGGGAC
Organism: Jaculus jaculus; assembly: GCF_020740685.1. Taxonomy (NCBI): domain Eukaryota; kingdom Metazoa; phylum Chordata; class Mammalia; order Rodentia; family Dipodidae; genus Jaculus; species Jaculus jaculus. The sequence goes on along the minus strand of NC_059115.1, from coordinate 72,358,776 downwards.
AAGGCTCATATGATCTGCAACTTCTTATAAAATTATAATCTCAAAATAAGTTGATTTTATAAAAGAGAAAAATATTAATTGCTTTATGTCCTCAGAAAACAAACTATATCCACACTCTAGGACATAGACGAATGTCCTTATTCAGATTTGATTTCTATCTATATTCAATTTCAAATAAATGCTGTGGTTTAATAAAATTAAAACAAGGATAAATTTAGAGATGGATGCAAGCCGACAGGCCTGAGTTCTAATCCTTGGAACCCATGTAAATACTAGACCTACTGTAACCTCTGTATTTTGGAGGCAAATGCTGGCAGATGCTCCCAGCAGACTGGCTATCCCTGGGTTCATGCAGAGACCTTGTCTCAGAGAGTAAAGAAAAGATTGTTTGAATGAGATCCCTGATATCAATCTCTGGACTTCATGTACACACACACACACACACACACACACACACACACATCTGCTCTTACACATGTGCCCATTTTCATATGTACACGCATGTGCATGCTTACACACACACGCAGGCAAAAATAACATATTTACCTTATCTTTCCTCAGCATGTTCTATGCTTATTTTAGTTATTAACTCCTCTTCACAAAGTTGGGTTTGGAAGGAGAAAGAGTGTTGCGTAGAAGTCTTTAAATTCTATCTGCTACTATGACCGAGACCAGGTTTTCACTCTTCCACTTGTAATCCAACAACCCCGCTGCTTCTGCTGTGTGTTCTCCTGCCAAATGAAGTGCTGTGGTGTCAGTCACTAAATAATTACTTCATTTAGCTTCAGTGGAGTATGTAGTATTCCAATTTGTAATGTATTTTGAGAATGTTATTTTTATGATTTTGAGAGTAAGAAGGGGAAAAAAGAACAGGATTGTATCACCAAAGGAATAGCAAAGATTGAAGAACTAAAATTTTAAGTACCAAATTTTCAAATCAGATTTCAGGGGTTTTTCAAGTATGTAATCATATCAATTATACCTTCAGATATCTGTTAAAAATGTAAAAAGGATAAATTTATGTAGCAGGCAGCTTCAGGTTCACTGAGATGGACTTCCAGAGCAGACACAGTTATGGGGGAAGGGATATTTATTGAAGCCTACAGATCCAGGGGAAGTTCCATAACGGCAGAAGAAACTGGCCTGCTTTCACAGGCCCAAGCAGAGAGCGAAGTACAAGCCAAAAGCCAAAAGCCACCTCATACTTCAGGAACTCCAGCTAGGCACACTTTGCATATCTTTAGATTGAAAGCTGAAACCCACCACCACACCTTAAGATCCACCCAGTGACACTGCCTCCAGCCAGGTGGCTAAAGATAAAAACTATAAACAAATAAACAACTGAATATATTGGGGGCCATCTATTCTATTCAAACCACCACAATTTAGTAATGGACAATCGCATATAATCTATATTTTCCTCATATAAAAATAGCTAATATGCTACTCCAATAAGTAATCTTATCCAACTAGTCTCAGTTCAGTGCATAATGAAATCATTTTTCAAATTTGTTTACATGGAATTCTAACCACCCAGAAAATTAAATAGTAAAATGAGGATGTGGTAAGATCTCAGATACTTTCAGAAATAATCACAGCAATCTATCTAATTGTCATTACTCCAGCATATATGTCTCTTCACTTCCGGCTGTATCATTCGCATATAACACTGCTGACTATCTTCATACTGTCAGGGTTCATGATTAAACGATGTCACATTCTCTTCCAAGTGAGCTAATTTTTTTACCTGATTGTGGCTCTGGGAGTAAAGTACTAGAAATGGGTATCTATTAAGTTTTATTGACTATTCATAAAAGCTTATAATAACCAGCTGGATCCTGTAAATTGCACTGTGGGTGTTCTGCTATATTTATCAGCAACTCTGTCAACAATATGTATCCTTTCATTTCAGGTTATACAGCAAGAAGAATTACCTAAAGTAAACATGGTACAATAATATTGGTCCAAGCATGCTAACAGCAGCACAGATGTCAGAGAAATAATATGTCTTAACTTGGGTCTTTCAAAAAGGATAGATTTGTTTGGGAGCCAAGGCACTTGGAACATACTCTTCATTTTTTGGCTGACATAAATGAGGTCTTCATGCATCCTCAAAAACAAAACAAAACAAAACAAAACAAAACAAAAAAAACCTTTCGTTGAAATGAAAAAGAAGGTGGGAGTATTTTCTTTTTGGATTGTACCAACATTTGCATAAGATCTACTACCATCTATGTTTCAAAAGACAAGCTTTTTATTACAATAACATTTACACAATGGAATTCTACTCAGCAGTAAGAAAAAAAAATAATACAATGAAATTTGTAGGAAAATTGAAGGACTTGGAAGAAAACATTCTTAGCAAACACACACAATCACAGAAAGACAAATGCCACATGCTTTCACTCATCTGTGGTTCCTACCTTGGATGAGCGTGAGTTGCTTGTGTGCCTGACAGGTAAATCATGGCCCATATAATAGAGATAGAAGGGTTTGAGGGTAGGGGAAGAGGAGGCTGGGGGCGGTGCGGGGGGTAGAAACAAATACAAAATTAAACCCAAAATATATATTTTTTTAACCATAAAAACCTGTATCCTTAAAGATTGAATAAAAGATTTAACCCTCAATAGGAGTGTGGAGGCAGGCTGAAAAGAAAGGCCCTGGAGAGGGTGTGATGGAGACTAACCTTAAAATATTTTTGACTCTGGCCTATGACTTCCAATAGGAGAGAGTGGTTGCTTCTCACAATGAGCTGTTGACTGGAGAGACTTAAGAGGTTCCCAAACAAGACAGCCTTCTGTCAAAGCACTTAATTACCCACCTGAGGTAAAAGGTAATAGATATTGTTGAAGACACCATATGCTGCTGACGCAGAGCACTGAGAAACCTGGCTGGAATCTGGAAGAGAGCCAGGCCTCAGATAGCCTATGTTTGCTACATGAAGCTGGGCGTGGTGGAACACACCTTTAATCCCAGCACGTGGGAGGCAGAGGTAGGGGGATCACCTAGAGTTCGAGGCCAGCCCACCCCGAGACTACATAGTGAATTCCAGGCCAGACTGCACTAGAAAGAGACCCTACTTCCAGAAAAAAAAACAAACAAACAAGTGTTGCATGAGCTTCTGGGGGAAAGTGGCCAACAATGGTGTGAGCAACCAGGGGTCTTAGCTACTCAGAAGCAAACATCCTGACAGGATGTACACACACATACAGCCTTTAGTGGGTAACCAATAGCTTTCTGATTGGTTAAGTGGTCTGCTCAGTGGAAAGGAACCCATATCTGGAACTAGGAAGCAGGTCAGAATCCTATGGAGACAAATATTATGCTCTCCAATGTGAAGCTCCCAGTAGTCTTTGGCTTCCAGGGGGAATGCATCCATCATATTCTCTCTAAATTAATAACACTTATTACAATTTTTACCTATGGTGACTTCACTTTCCTTTGGAGATTTTTTTTTTCACTTTTTCAGAAGGTAGTAAGACTGGTGGAAATAAACCACTCCTTGCATTTCAGCCAAAGCCCAGCTGAACCCACAGAGGGATTGGGGAGACTAGGGAGAGTGCTGCTGTCATGGAGAGCCTGACAATCAGTGCCAGGAGACAGACACTGCAGATACTCAACAGCTACCAAAACAGAAATCCAGAGGCTCCTAAGAGCTCTTAAAACTTAAGTCTTAAGACTTAAAACACACTCACTACAGCTCAGGGAATTTTATGGAAGAGGGGGTAGAAAGATTTTGAGAGCCACAGGTTGGTATGTCATACCCAGAAGTATTGTGCCCCTCCCCCCATAGCTGACTGCTGCTCTCACAAAGCATAAGCCACAACCCCCATGGGGAATCCCAGCAAGTCCACTGAGGAGGGGCCCCCAGTGGAGTGGGGCAGGGAAGAGGGAAAAGATGGTACCAACATGTGATGCATCCATACAAAGTATGTCCACAATAAAAAATAAAAATAAAAATCAGGTATTTAAAGGGAAAGACTCAATTAGTTTGCAGATGTGAAGGAACAGGCTTCAGCACCAGCCAACCCAGGTAGTGAAAGCTGCCAGACTATGGGCAGCAGAGGGGGCACGTTAGCTGCTGTGCATCAGTTTTGATCAGACATCCCATTCTTGCCCAGTGTTCCATTCAGGCTAGGACAAGATGTTGTCAGTTTTCCCTGGGCTTTTATTTCCTAACTGGAACTGTCTTTAAAAAGCTAGCTTCCTTCTATTTCTCTTTTATTAGTATAATTTTAATGGAAAGATGCTATTTATGTTTTTGTTTGTTTGGGAATGTATTTATCTATTCATTAACAAAGGGCAGCAATGATAAGGATTAGGAGCAAGGTAACTTTCTTTTGCGTGTGCTCATTTTGAGAACATGGCCTAAAAGAATAGAAATATCACCCTGCCCCTGTGAGAATAAAACAAAACCCCAACCTGATCCAACATGGCAATAAAGAGCAGCTTCCCTAAGCTCACTCCTTAATTTTTATTTTTTCCTGGTCTTTTTTCCCAGTACCCATATAAAGCCAGATGCACTACATGGCACATTCTTCTGGAGTTCATTTGCAGTGGCTGGAAGCCCTGGCATACCCATACTCACTTTCTCTGTTTCTTTCTCTCTGACTCATAAATAAATAAATGAATAATAAACAAAATATTTAAAAGCATAGGGGATAATAATAGGAGGGAAAGCTTTAAGTAGGGATAGAAATGGGGGGATGAGAGGGAGAGGTGGGACAGTGAGAAGATGATTCAAAGTTATGGATAAGCAAATAAGCCATGTAGAAAATTACTACTTGGTAAACCAATTTAGAATATAAATTAAGAAGAAAAAAAAAGAACTTAGTAGCTGGAGAGATGGCTTAGAGGTTAAGGTCTATTGCCCATGAAGCCTAAGGACTTAGGTTTAATTCCCAGTGTTGATCTAATGCCAGATCCACAAGGTGGCACACATGTCTGGAGTTCTTTTGCTGTCGTGTCCACATTCTCTCTTTCTCTACTTCTTTCTCTCTCTTGCTCTCTCTCAAATAATAAAAAATAATAATTTAAGAAAGGATTTAAATGAAGGTCCTCTTCATGGGTGGATAAAGTTGCTTCTAGAACCCATGGGATATTCAACCAAAATCTCCATGCCAGGCATGAGTTACCTTTCAAAGATTGGGTCAGGAAGGCCACAGACCCCTAAAACAGCATTGAGTACTGTCTTTGCCCACCAAAACGAGATGGCCAGTTCCTCTTGCTGAAGACACCATTAGTAGGTCATAGGAATAAAGAAACCAAGATAGAACTGGACTAGAAGATTATTCCCTGCCTGGCTCGGTGTCTTCATGCCGGAAGTTGTATGAAAGCTGCTGAAGGAGAGAAGCCATCAGCAATCCAACCCTCCTGCAGACCCCACGCACTTCACAACTGAACTGCAAAGTGACTGGAGCAATGGTAGCATGGGTGGCATGAGAGTAACCAAGCGCTCTGTGATTGGGTTTAAGGCTCACTTCACAGGAGGAAAGTCATGCCTGGTAACAGAATGTTGGGCAAAACTCTGTGACCAAGGACCTACGCTGTAGGAGAGAATCAAATATTATGGTTATGCCAGTGAGACACCATATCAATCTACCTTCCAAATATCTGTGATTTCCCACCATACATTGGTCCTACTCACAGCCTAAAACACAGAAATTTCTTTATGCAAAGGGTAGAACTGGTTACAGAATATATAGGTAGTTTATGCCAAGCCTTAAACATGACATCTAAACCACATGCTATAAGGCTCTGTGAACCTAAAGGAAGAGGGAACTGAAGCAGTTTAAGAGCTGGATGATAAGTATGGTGATAGAATGCTGTCTTCTGGATATGAGCAGTCTGCTACAGCATGAACCGCAGCAGATAGTTTCCTGTACATTATTCGTCCTGTAAATATTCATCACAGATCAGGGATCCGTCCCAGAGACCCCACGTCTTCCAGAGGAAATGGTGAGGAATCAAACCTGAGCCGTCAGGCTTTGAAAGGTAGCACTTTCAATTGCTAAGCCATTTCTCCTCTACCCCCTACTTTTATGCCCCATGTGTTATACTACCCCTTACATAATTTCCTCTTTCCAGCCTTATTTTAACTTCCTTGCCTCTACAAACACTTGTTCTGCCTAATATCCTTTAATCAAGATAGTAAAAGGTAGTGTATTCATATGAGAGAGAACACAAAATATTTCTTCACCTGAGACTTACTTATCTCTCACTAAATATGATTCATTCATTTTCCTGCAATTATATCCAATTTCCTGCAAATTTCATAATTTTATTTTTCTTTATAGCTGAGTAAAACTACATTGTGTATGTGTGTGACACTGTCATAATCTGTTCATTAGTTGAAGGACATCTAGGCTGGTTCCATGCCATAGCTATTATAAATAAAGGTTCAGAGTGAACCTAACCTAGAAAGGGAAAGACCTCTACAATGAAAACTTTAAAATACTGAAGGAAATTGAAGACACTAGGAGGTGGGAAGAGCTCCCATGCTCATGAACTAGAAGAATTAAAGCTATGAAAATGGCCAACCTGCCACAAGTAATATGAAAATTCAATGCAATTCCTGTGAAGATTCTAGCACCATTATTCACAGAATTAGTAAAAAGAATTATAAAATTGATATAGAAGGAAAAAATCCCCTGGATAATAAAAGCAACTCTGAGCAAAAAGAATGTTACTGCAGGTATCACCACACTCGATTTCAAATAATACTATAGAGCCATAGTAAGAAAAACAACATGGTACTGGCACAAAAGCAGACATGAGGATCAATGGAGTGGAACAGAATGAATAGAACAGAGTAAAGTAGAATAGAATAGAGTAGGATAGGATAGGATAGGATAGGATAGGAAAGGAAAGGAAAGGAAAGGAAAGGAAAGGAAAGGAAAGGAAAGGAAAGGAAAGGAAAGGAAAGGAAAGGAAAGGAAAGGAAAGGAAAGGATAGGATAGGATAGGATAGGATAGGATAGGAAAGGAAAGGAAAGGAAAGGAAAGGAAAGGAAAGGAAAGGAAAGGAAAGGAAAGGAAAGGAAAGGAAAGGAAAGGAAAGGAAAGGAAAGGAAAGGAAAGGATGGATAGGATGGATAGGATAGGATAGGATAGGATAGGATAGGATAGGATAGGATAGGATAGGATAGGATAGGATAGGATAGGATGGATAGGATAGGATAGGATAGGATAGGAAAGGAAAGGAAAGGAAAGGAAAGGAAAGGAAAGGAAAGGAAAGGAAAGGAAAGGAAAGGAAAGGAAAGGAAAGGAAAGGAAAGGAAAGGATAGGATAGGATAGGATAGGATAGGATAGGATAGGATAGGATGGATAGGATAGGATAGGATAGGATAGGATAGGAAAGGAAAGGAAAGGAAAGGAAAGGAAAGGAAAGGAAAGGAAAGGAAAGGAAAGGAAAGGAAAGGAAAGGAAAGGAAAGGAAAGGAAAGGAAAGGAAAGGAAAGGAAAGGAAAGGAAAGGAAAGGAAAGGAAAGGAAAGGATAGGATAGGATGGATAGGATAGGATAGGATAGGATAGGATAGGATAGGATAGGAAAGGATAGGATAGGATAGGAATGGAAAGGAAAGGAAAGGAAAGGAAAGGAAAGGAAAGGAAAGGAAAGGAAAGGAAAGGAAAGGAAAGGAAAGGAAAGGAAAGGAAAGGAAAGGAAAGGAAAGGAAAGGAAAGGAAAGGATAGGATAGGATAGGATAGGATAGGAAAGGATAGGAAAGGAAAGGAAAGGAAAGGAAAGGAAAGGAAAGGAAAGGAAAGGAAAGGAAAGGAAAGGAAAGGAAAGGAAAGGAAAGGAAAGGAAAGGAAAGGAAAGGAAAGGAAAGGAAAGGAAAGGAAAGGATAGGATAGGATAGGATAGGATAGGATAGGATAGGATAGGATAGGATAGGATAGGATAGGATAGGATAGGATAGGATAGGATAGGAAAGGAAAGGAAAGGAAAGGAAAGGAAAGGAAAGGAAAGGAAAGGAAAGGAAAGGAAAGGAAAGGAAAGGAAAGGAAAGGAAAGGAAAGGAAAGGAAAGGAAAGGAAAGGATAGGAAAGGATAGGATAGGAAAGGAAAGGATAGGATAGGATAGGATAGGATAGGATAGGATAGGATAGGATAGGATAGGATAGGATAGGATAGGATAGGATAGGATAGGATAGGATAGGATAGGATAGGATAGGATAGGAAAGGAAAGGAAAGGAAAGGAAAGGAAAGGAAAGGAAAGGAAAGGAAAGGAAAGGAAAGGAAAGGAAAGGAAAGGAAAGGAAAGGAAAGGAAAGGATAGGATAGGATAGGATAGGATAGGATGGATAGGATAGGATAGGATAGGATAGGATAGGATAGGATAGGATAGGATAGGATAGGATAGGATAGGATAGGATAGGAAAGGAAAGGAAAGGAAAGGAAAGGAAAGGAAAGGAAAGGAAAGGAAAGGAAAGGAAAGGAAAGGAAAGGAAAGGAAAGGAAAGGAAAGGAAAGGAAAGGAAAGGAAAGGATAGGATAGGATAGGATAGGATAGGATAGGATAGGATAGGATAGGATAGGATAGGAAAGGAAAGGAAAGGAAAGGAAAGGAAAGGAAAGGAAAGGAAAGGAAAGGAAAGGAAAGGAAAGGAAAGGAAAGGAAAGGAAAGGAAAGGATAGGATAGGATAGGATAGGATAGGATAGGATAGGATAGGAAAGGAAAGGAAAGGAAAGGAAAGGAAAGGAAAGGAAAGGAAAGGAAAGGAAAGGAAAGGAAAGGAAAGGAAAGGAAAGGAAAGGAAAGGAAAGGATAGGATAGGATAGGATAGGATAGGATAGGATAGGAAAGGAAAGGAAAGGAAAGGAAAGGAAAGGAAAGGAAAGGAAAGGAAAGGAAAGGAAAGGAAAGGAAAGGATAGGATAGGATAGGATAGGATAGGATAGGATAGGATAGGATAGGATAGGATAGGATAGGAAAGGAAAGGATAGGATAGGATAGGATAGGATAGGATAGGATAGGATAGGGTAGGATAGGATAGGATAGGATAGGAAAGGAAAGGATAGGATAGGATAGGATAGGATAGGATGGATAGGATAGGATAGGATAGGATAGGATAGGATAGGATAGGATAGGATAGGATAGGGTAGGATAGGATAGGATAGGATAGGAAAGGAAAGGATAGGATAGGATAGGATAGGATAGGAAAGGAAAGGAAATAATAGAATACAATAGCCACTTTTCCATCCCTGCAACTGCAGCCACCTGAATTTGACAAAGACACAAAAATACACATTGAAAACAGACAGCATATTAATAAAAGGATTCAGGTAACTGGATATCTACATGTAGAATGACTTTAAAACTTTGTTTGACCCTGCATTAAAAAAAAAAAAAAACTGCCAGGTGTGGTGGTGCACGCCTTTAATCCCAGCACTCGGGAGGCACAGGTAGGAGGATTGCCATGAGTTCAAGGCCACCCTGAGACTGCAGAGTTAAATCCAGGTCAGCCTGTACCAGAGTGAGACACTACCTCAAAAAAAAAAACAAAAAAAAAAAAAAACCTAACTACAGATGGACCAAAGATGTTAAGGTAGGAACTGAAAACAAATTGCTGAAGGAAAGGTAGAAGGCACACTACAAGCATATGTACAAGCAGTGATTTTTCTGAACAGGATATCTGGTCATTCAGTCATTCAGGATGTAAAGTCAGCAGTTGACAAATGGCATGAAATTAAAGCTTTTGTACTGTCTGAAAGATGATCAGCTGAGAAACAGCCTGCAGAATGGAAGAAAATCTCTCCCAGCTATATCTCATAGAGAATTAACATCTAACGGTCAAAGAAACCAAAAAGCTCATCACCCAGGAAATCCACAACCCAGTGAAAAATTGGGCTACTGAACTAAACAGAACAATCTAATAAAAGAAATACAACCAAATAATATATAAAAAAATGTTCATCATCCTTAGCCATTAAAGAAATACAAAATAGCCATATCATGAAGATTCATTTTATTCTGTTAAAAGGGCTAACATCAAAAGAATAAACAAACAAACAAAAAAAGTGGCAACCACTTCTGGTGAGGATGTGTGGGAAGGGGGACCGTTATTCATTATTGGTGGGGATGAAAGCCGAAATAGTCATTATTGTAATCAGTATAAAGGTTTCACACTAGGCAAAAAAAAAACCTACCATATGACCTACTTAAACTGCTCATGGGCATGTACACTCCATTTCTGATTTAGTTTTTTCATCCGACTTTATCATTCTTTAGAAAACTTAGAAGCCTGGTATTGATGTTAGCTTCACACTGATGTCAGAAAATGCACAACCAAGAGCAGCTTGTGGAGGAAAGAGTTTGTTTTGGCTTACAGACTGCAAGGGAAGCTCCACAATGGCAGGGGAAAATGATGGCATGAGCAGAGGCTGGCTAATGCCTCTTGGCCAGCATCACGTGGACAAAAGCAGCAGGAGAGTGTGCCAGACACTGGCAAGGGGAAGCTGGCTGTACACTCGTAAACCCGCCCCCAACAGTGCATCACCTCTAGGATGCACCAATTCATAAAATGCCACCAGCTTGGCACCTAGCATTTAGAACACCACATTCCGCTCCTGGACCCCATAAACTGATAGCAATACATGATGTAAAATGCAATGCATTCAGTCCAACTTTAAACATCCCCTTAGTTTTTATCAACCCTAATGATATTCAAATATCCCCATAGTCCAAGGTTTTTTAACCAGTTATAATACAAACAAACAAAAATAATGGCACAGGATAAATATTCACACTTTAAGATATGACCTTGGGGGCTGGAGAGATGGCTTAGCTGTTAAGCATTTGCCTATGAAGCCTAAGGACCCCGGTTCGAGGCTCGAGTCCCCAGATGCCACGTTACCGAGATGCACAAGGGGGCGCACACATCTGGAATCCGTCTGCAGTGGCTGGAGGCCCTGGCGCGCCCATTCTCTCTCTCTCTCTCTCTCTGCCTCTTTCTCTGTCTATCTCTCTCAAATAAGTAAATAAAAATAAACCAAAAAAGATATGACCTTGGGCATAGGAAGGAAATATTCAACCAATGAAAGATTTAAAACAAACAGAGAAAAATATCAAACTCTAGCTCCAAGGCTGACAACTGTAACCAGTGACAAACCTTACAGTGTGATAATGCTAACCAGTGACAAGTCTCTGGAGTTCAAATTCCACCCCTCCAGCTAGGCTACTCACAGTCAGCGGAAACTTCATCTGGTGTCAGCAGCTCTCCTTGGCAGACATTTCATATCCTGGCATCTCCATTAGGTCTCCACTGCATCCCAGAGTTCATCCTCATGGCTCCATTGGTCCTCCATGGAGAAAATACAAGTCTGCTTCATATTGTCCCTGGCCATTTCCAGAAAACCAAAACCACAGTGCAAATTCAATTACCCTCTGTTTCCTGCATTTATTATATGCCATAGTAACAGGTGTCCTACCAATTTGTGAATCTGGGGATTGGGGATGGGGATAAAACCAACTTTGAAGAACAGGAAACTCCTTCATCACTCAGGCACCTTCAAAAGTGTCTGCATTCTTCCCATTGTCCCAATGCAGGTCAGTCGGCCCAATCTCAATGTTTGAAATCCCTCAAACAATTGAAGATGAATGGGGAACAATTTCAGCCCAAGGATTTCATTTTTTTTTTTTTTTTAAATCTGTGCCATACCCCTCTGCTCATGCCAGTACATTTCTATACAATGCAACCCTTCACAAGTTTTCAGGACACAGGTACAACAGGAAGCCTCTTGCACAAACTACTTCTAGCCCACTCCAGGCAAAGCTCTTTCTCATTCTCATAAGCCAAACTTCATAGTCCGTAGTTACTGCATTCAGGTCTTTCAAATATGACCAGAATAGTCCATCAAACTGTATTTATAGTACTTCAAGGACTCATTTAGGCCAAGATTTAAATTCATCCACATTCTTCCTGCAAAGTAGTTCTAAAAGACCAAAGCCACAAATTTAAGTTATTATTATTATTACTATTTTTTAGCAGCATCAGCCCCACTTTTGGTACCAATTTACTTTTGCAGTTAGCTTTGAGTTGCTGCCAGAAAACACACAGACAAGAGCAGCTTGTTGGAGAAAAGGGTTTATTTTGGGCTTTCATACTTGAGTGGATGATCCATGACGGCAGAAGAAAATGAGGGCATAAGCATAGGGTGGACATCACCTCCTGTCCAACATCACGTGGAGCATAACAACAGGGGAGTAGCTGGCTATAACACCCATAAGCCCACCACCAATACATCACCTCCAGATGGCCCCAGTTCCCAAACTGCCACCAGCTGAGGACCTTGCATTCAGAGCATATAAGTTTATGGGGACACCTGAATCAAACCGCCATACTTGGAATACAACTTTGTCTTGATTTATAATTATGATATTGTCTTTCTCCTCAGATGCAAAAGTGGATCACTCTATTTTTGTATCCTCTCTAATTTATATATGTCTTTTTGAATTTCAGTATCAAGATAGTTAAGTAGGGACTGGAAAGATGGCTCAGCAGTCAAGCTGCATGCCTGCAAAGCCTAACGGCTTGGGTTCAATTCCTCAGTACCTACATAAGTCATTTGAAGGAGCACCCATTCTCCCTCCCCCCACTTTTCTCTCTGTCTCTGTGCATACAAGTAAATGATGAAATAAAATATTTTTCTTAAATATTTTATGTATTTATGAGATAAAGAGAGGGGGGTGAGGCAGATAGAGAGCGAATATGGGCCAGAGACTCAAACTTGTGCACATGTACTCCAGAAGCATCCACTGCCTTGTGCATCTGGCTTATGTGGGTACTGGAGTATTGAACCTGGGTCCTCAGGCTTTGCAGGCTAAATCATCAGTAAGTCATCACTGAAGCCTTTAAAATGTATATTTTAAAAAGATGATTAAGTACTTTTGTATTATTATAATATTGATTTGCTTTTTGGAAAGCGATGTAGATTCCTTCCACTTTTGTTGTTGGCATTCATTTATTGGAGATGGGATCATCAGCTAAACTGTAATTTCCTTTGACTTTATTTATTTATCATTTGTGACTACAGTTCATATCTTTATAATTGCAGACATATTTTTGGTTTGTTATAAAATATAGGAGTTTTAGTTTAAAGAAAGTTTGTGGTATTGGGTACTTTTTTCATTTTTTTTTATGTTCAATTCTTAGTACCATGATGATAATGGAGGCATATTTCATACTTAAATTGTTTTATTGTATTTTATAAAAAAGGATCTTAAATTTATCCTTTATTGTTTAATTACTCCTTCATGGTACATTTTCCAAAAGACATTCTTCCTTAATTTTTAAACACTCTTTCCCCATTATACCCTTCTCCAGTTTGCCTCATCTTACAAGCACTTTTAAATCACATTCCTATAGTGCTTTCATAGTGTAGAAAAGGTGGAATTTCTTTTTCTGCTGCGTTCTCCTTTATTTGATTTTTAGGACATATATTGCCAGACTATTCTTGCTCTCTATGTTTCCTAGAATAATAATAATAATAGAGATAACTCACTAACAGTGGTTTGCTTTCTTTTACTTTGATGTAATTTAAGTTTTTAATTACAATAGTGGTATAGGTTGTATATGACATTATTTGTTTTTCATATTATTTACTTATTTAGACTACTGTATTGGGGTGTTTGTCTACCTTACTGGGAAACACCTTGATGAATACTTTATGGGAAGGGAATTTCATGCTTTTCTCTACCAGTCTTACCTCCACCAGAGCCAGTCTGCATGTGTCTCATTCTCTTTCCTCTCTGCCTGTGTTCTCATGATTCCTCTCCAAGAATGTTGTCATGCATACAACCTACCAATTTCCTTACCTTTCATCCCATTTTATTCTTTCTTATACAGAAAACAAAATAAATGATCCACAGACTTGGGTTTTTATGTTCTCTGGCTCATTGAATACTAATAAAAATCTGAAGGGCTATTACATGGAAACTAACATCATGAAGCTAACATCATGCTAAGTCAAAAATTGATTTCCACTTACTACTGGAATGCATGTGCTCTGGACATGCCATAGAATTTCTTTCCTCAACTCTTTTCATACAAAATTACAAAATGAACTTAAAATTGGAGATTATTTGTTCAAATCTCTCTTTGTTGATAAGGATATTGAAGCCTAGAATTAGGTTACTTTAGCTAAATATGTGTACTGTTATAGTGTGAACCAGTAACTTTTGGTGCCATCCCAATTTACATACAAGGAGAGTAATATGTTCAATTAAGGAACTTATCCAAGTCTTTGTAACTGGCCAGTTATGAATACAAGACTTGACGTTATGTGGTCTGTCTTTGGACACCCCTCTGAATGCTGCATGGTAGCATTTATCTACTAGCTTTTCACACGTGTTCTTTCTCTGACTGTCCATTGTTACTTACTTCATATTCCATCTAGGAAGGAGAATAAAAACCAGCAAAAGAGCAAAAGAACTTGTGGAAGACACTGGGAACATGTTATTTTCTCTCTTTTAACTAGAAGTCATCAACTTTATTCATAAAATAGATGAGTTTCATCCAGCCCAGGAGTAAATAAACTCAAAGGGATTATGATTTATGTTTTTCAGGTTGCTGTCAATAGGCCTTTGGGAAGGATTGGCTAAACTTATTAGAAGTAAATCTATATATACTCATTTATTATTTGTCTTAAACATAAGAAGAACATATAAGAATTAAGAGACAAATCATTAATTTCTTCAGTGTACAATTCATTTTAAAAATTTCTTACATTGTGTGTGCTGTAAAGGAGTCCTTTCTCCCTTCAGGACCCCCAAAACAAATACTTAAATGATTAAATAATATCTCTTCTAGTTCATATTGTCAAGGTATAATTGATGACTAAATATTACAAGATGACTTTTATGATTTTTATTAAGTGTAATAAAAAAATCATAAATAGTTTTTTTTTTTTATTAAGGTAGGATTGTTGGGTTCAATAACTTTGGTATTCATGTTTTATCTCTTGGTCACAATGTATTTGTCCAATGCTGTAGCAATGGAAGGGATGATATTTCACTCTCTGATAATAAATTGACTATTGATCCCGGCACTTTCATGCAACCATGAAAGCTGCTTTCCACTTCTTTATCCCAAAAGTGATGACAATAGGGAAGATTATTAAATCATTTCTCACCTAACAGTGCATGAGCTACGCTGACACAATGGTCAATTTATATTATACCCATTCAATGCAAAATGTTTGAGGGGAGGCAGGTACATTCATTATACCAAACAGGATAGAACAATACAAACATATCTTTTATCTTTCACTACTGAGGCAATTTTAGTATTTATACATTTATACATTGAGCTACATCACTGTTTTGTTCTTTAAATGATGAAATTGTATATATTTTTCTTTAATGGTAAGTATTCTTATTTACAAGATTAGGATCAAGGATGGTGAATTAATAATTTTGTTTTCCCAACATTTTATTATATTTTCCCTTAATGGATCTAGACTTTTTTAAAAAAAAATCTACATATCAACATGTATCAGTTAACTTATTTTCTATTTTTTAAGTTAAACATTAGATAAGTACCAATGAAATGAATTGGTATGGAAAATAGTCTCAATAGTGAGTTGATACATGTTCAATTAAAATCGAAGATGTTGTGGCTATGAAGACCTGGAGATTGCTCAGTGGTTAAAGGCTCTTGCTTGCAAAGCCTGATGGCCTGGATTCAATTCCTCAGTACATATAAAACCAGACAAATAAAGTGGCACATTTCTTTTTATAATGGCCAGTAGGCTTGGCCCATACATGCTCTCTGTCTCCCCCTCCTGCTTGCAAATCAGTAAACTTAGACACTATCAAGGTTGTTAACATTTTAGTTCACTGTGTAGCTATGCTCCATCCTTATCAAACATATTTAAGATATTTACACAGATGTGGAGACTTCAATCATTGGCTTCCTCAAGCATAGATAGCCTAGAAATGTAGAATTAAGCTACTGTTTTGAAAACATAGAGGTGGTGATATCCCTTCTCCTTGAAAAATATGTTCCCCAGTGAATGTTTTTAATTAAAGTCATGTTGAAAGCCCTTGTTCAATTTCAGTTAACATGAAGTATCTAAATTTATGAATCCTGTCCTTTGGATATTTTGATATCAGTGAATTCAAATTAATGAGATTTAATTTCATAGTTCTGAATAAACAGCAATACACAAGCAAAATGAAAGTGTGAAGCATTTTATTCCTCAGGCCAATGGCTTATCAATGGAAGCATGTTGGTTCCCCGGTGTGGCAGAGAAATACTTGGGTTCATTCTTGCTTCAAAAAGAAAAATCTCTATGTAAATCATACATGGAGCAATGTGATCATGTACAATTGAGGGCCACTTTAGACCAAAGTAATATACCCAAGAGAGTCATGGTTTACACACACACACACACACACACATACACACACACAAACACACACACACACACATCACAACAGACTTATGTAGTAGTTTCAGGCACCAGAGGGAACAACTTCTTCCCAGAGAAAAGCTTTGAAATGAAGTACCATGTTGCAGAATGACCAAAATGTCTCTTCAGAATGAAGAAGTAAATTGGTTTCCTAGAAGTGTTGCCAGTTTTCTCCAAAATTACTGTGGCAAACTCTCCTTATTCCACTTCTCATCCTAAGTGATCTCCACTTTGATATGCAATGACATGTTGTGTTTGAGTAATTTGTAAATAAATGTATCATTTATTACCTTAAATGTCATTCTGCTTTGAAGTATATAATGACATAGTTATTTTTAAAATATTTAGCTTTAGATAAGTATTTACTAGAAAGGAGTTTAAGACAAGACAGTGGGAACATTTCTACCTTCATAGTTGTGAGATACTAGTGCCAAAACAAAGGAGAGAGGTAGAACTTGAGGAATTAAAGCCACAGTATCCTGAGCTGAATTGTGATCCACAGCAACCTAGCACCAATGCCATGGGAAACACTGGAGGGATATTCCAGGGAAATTGAGTGGTGATTAGGTGTCAGCCACATTTCCATATAGGAGCAAGCAGATGAAAAATAATCCAAAATACTAGATGAGATTGGCAAATCTAATATCTGGATCAATCAATTTCTGATTGCTTATAAGAACTTCACTTGTTAAATGCATTTGTACAAAAATGTCCTCCTGTGGTAATCCCAGAATGCATTGTGAGGAAGTGGAGACTCAGATTTGTAATCAGATCTATTTGGATGCTAATTCCAACAGCAGTGCTCCACACTGCAGTGTGGGTGTTGAGGCATTCATTTATTTTTAATACATTAATTATATATACAGTGTTATACAGCCATGTTTATACCATTGTTAGCCTCCTCCCTATCCTCCCCCTGCCACAGGGACCCTCCTCACTGGGGAATGTGGGTGGTACATTGTGGGGTTAGCCATCAGTTATGGGGAAGAGGCAATGTTTCTGTGCATAGTGTCACAGCATGTGGCTCTAAAATCCCCCCCCCACCCCATTCAATGAATAGATTGCCAAGAGAATGGGAGAAAATTTTTGCTGGCTATACAACTGAGAGAGGCCTAATTTCTAGAATCTAAAGAACTGAAAAACCTAAACAATAAAAAGTCAAACAATCCACTCACAAAATGGGGCAGGGAACTATGCAGGGAGTTCTTAGAAGAAGAAATACAAATGGCAAACACACACTTAAGAAAATGTTCGCCATCCCTAATTGTCAGGGAAATGCAAATTAAAACAACTGTGAGATTCCACCTTACCCCAGTAAGGAGAGCAAACATTAAAAAAAATCCAATGAAAACAAATACTAGCAAGGATGTGGAGAAATAGGAACCCTCATTCACTGATGGTGGGAATGTAAGATGGTACAACTATGGAAAACAATATGGAGACTTCTAAAAAGGTTGACTATAGAGTTACCAACAGACCAGTTATTCCATTACTGTGCCTTCACCCTAAAAGCTGCATTCTTTACTAAGCAATTTCTCAGCTTCCTCATCTGTAAAAAGGGGGCAGATGAAGTTTTTGAGTGCCTGGGAATGTGAAGTAAATCACCTCTCTTTCTCTTTTTCTCTTCCTCTCTCTCTCTCTCTCTCTCCCTCCCTGTCTCCCTCTCTCCTGTCTCTATTTTTCTTCCCTTACCCCCATGAAAATTCTAGTTTCTGGTTGATAAAGCGATAAATATATTTATGGAACATTACTTTATTGAGAGAAATTATTAAAAGTTCAGAGTAGCACCCAGTGTGCTTATTTCATTATATAGCATGAAATCTGTTTCTTTACTGGCTAAAGGATTTCACATTTCCCTCTGCCATTACAGAAAATTCTCAACATTCACCCATTCCAACACCACAATTACTCCTTTCATTAGTATATCCACAACTTATTCTGAAGACATATTCAGGCTTAGCAGATCTTGATACAAGGACTGATTGTAATATTTCACTATATCTAAGGCTGGCATTTTTTTCTTCTCTGGGACATGACTTGCAATAAATAGAACATCACTAACTAATTAGTGGCAGGTTATTATCTCTCTCTCTCTTTTAAAATCAGAAACAAAATAATGGTGTGTCTCACGATTGATGATAGCATAGAGTCAATGAAACATGTCAGCATAGGCATAAACCAGACATTGTAGATTTATCTTAGATTTACCAAGTTTTGTTTTCTTTAAAATTCAATGAGGTATAAAATCATTTGAACAATTATTTTATCAAGAGACACTGGAGTTATTCAAATTACATAAAATCATATGTATTTATATGAATAAAATAGAACTGGCCTATAAACATATTTCTACTCTTTTCATGACTTACAGGTTACCAACAGCCTTTGAAATCCATCCACGTTCATTCGTACTTGAAAATAAACCCCTGTAAGTTCTTTAAAATATTTGAATAGAAGCATTTTATTGATTGCATTTATAACACATGGGTGATTAGAAAATACATTTATAATATATATTCCTAAATAAAAGGGGAAATGTGTAACAGGTTACCTTGTTAAATTCCTTTAAATTAAATTGAATTGAATAATTTATAAATCATTAAAACTATGGTAAGAGTTCTTTTATCTCTACCTATCTTTACATACCATTAGTGGTATATGTAATCACTTGTCATTATGTATATTTTCTTATACAGTGACTAATTATACATAGTACCGCTTTATTTATACTATATTGAGTCCAAGTGAGGCATTAATTTTGCACTCTTAAAGAACTAAAGAACTCTTAAAGAACTATATGAAGGAACTCCCTTTCTTTTAATCAATGAGATAATTACAATTATTAGGAGATTGCATTCTCAGTACCAAAATCTTATATGTTTGACAGTGATTGGGGTCTCAGATTAAATGACTAAATTAGAAAGATAGACATAAAGATGGATGTGAGCCATAAATTTTGTATATGCAATCAATGCTCCTCTATCCTCTTCCATATGACATGAGTTAATATCCAAAACTTTATTGTAAGAGACATATTTAAAAATAAATACAATCTTTAAAAGCAGGCAAATTACTTCACTTTTCTGCTTAAATGGACAAACAGCTCAGTATTTTCAAGACAAATATTTTTTAATTCTCAAAATGTTATAGGGTTTTAGTACTATGGAGGGTAGTGAAATTAGAATAGAAATGCAGGTGAGAATAACAAGATACCATGTACTTTTATTGATCTTTAGTTCTATTTCCTTTCCACAGAACCTGAACCACAAGTATGAGATTAATTTTTATAATGATAAAATATTTCTATTTTAAGAAAAAAGTTCATGCATACTTTTTTTTAGCAATCAGTATATATGTCACACTTTGATTTATTGAGAATTAATCCATAAGCCCTATTTATAATAAAAATATATGCTATTTTTTGATAAAACTAAAAACATACAAATCAAATAATTGTGTCAATTACCTCTTATAAATAACTAATTCAATAATATATTATTCTGATGTATATATGTAAATTAACAACAATGTGAATATTATTTTCTCTTTATATTATAAAAGTTGGAAATACACTTAAATGTCTCAAACTATATTTGCTTTAGTAAACAGACTACAGTACATTCATATGATAGAGATTATGCCTGTCAACCCCCCCCCAAACACACACACGCAAAAACCCGATTATTAACACAAAAATGAAGCAATCATACCTATAAGAATAGAAAAGGGTCAACTTCTTTGTAATGATGTTGTTAGCTCTACAACAGTTACTCATATTTTGGGACACAAGGTTTCTCAACATACCTAATTTTGGATTACGATAAAATACGGAAAATAATTCAGATACAAAGCACAACATAGTGAAAAGGCTTTAACTATGAGTGCAGCTAGCAAATCAAACAAAATTTTAAAGATAATTCTATCCTCTTGTGTATATTTATTTTTAGCTTATGTAAAAAAAAAGTGCATCATTTGACACATGATTAACTAAGTTTTTCACTTTAAGCAGGGATGTTAGAAACAGGGCATATACAGAAAATGTTCTTTGAATATTTAGCCCTCCTCTCCCTCTCTCTTTCTCCTCCTTAAAATACTGACTCTAACATTGGAGTCATTGTCTCCTCTGCTAAACTGAAAATGACCTTCAAAATAAGTTGGTGCAGATTACATCTCTAATATTTGAACTGGCAACAATGACCTGTCCAAGAGCAGAGCCTTCTTACCAAACTTTGATGTGCTGGCAGGACATCATTTAAATTTTGGGCTTCTTGACAACACACTTTTATTTAATCTTACTGAAATTAATTTCATACTCAGGGAGTAGGAGAGATAGTGTCTGTGTCTTACTAGTCTTGTGAAGTGGTTGGAGGCACTGTTAAGATCTATGATTAGGAAAAATATTATAATTTGTCAGTTTCATCATGTGCCTGGTAGCTTGTCTCATTCATAATAAATGCTTGGTCCATTTATGACTGCATTTTGCCATGTATTGCTGTCTGACAATAGACTCAATTGCCACATGTACTTTGTGAGTTTGTTGTCTAACTCATAGAGGAATTGTTTCTGTTCTGCTTGTAGAAATATTGAACAGTTTTCCAATTTTAGAAACAATTTGAAAATAAAAGTACTGAGGTAAAAACAAAGAGGATATGAAATACTTATAGCACTTAATTTATAAATTGTCATGCTGTATGGCTCTCTTATGTGCACCTGTCATGTGTGTGTATAATTTCAAAAGAATGTCATAGTATTTTAAACCATGAGAACCTTTAGAAATTATAACTCACAGAGGATTTAATCTTGTAGCAGTGCAAAGATATGTTTTTGAAAAAAATTAAGAGGATATGTTCTAGAATTCAACTCTAATTTCCAATGAATTGTTTCATAAAAACCACTTATACCAGTATTGTTAATTTTAATGATTACAAGTGACCAAAGTTTTAATAATCCAGACCATCAGTTGAGAATGAATCTTTTTATTTTTTTCTAATTAAGGATGTTTGACCACAAGAGGGAGTTCCTTGCCAACTGTTTACGTATCCTCAACAGATATCACAGGTCTAAATTTACAAAGAAAAATACTGTCAAATGTATTTAGTTCTATTAGAAGTTTGGAGCTGATGAAATGATGCCAATGTCTTTAAATTTGGGCCTTCATGAGTTTCTAGAATGAACACAATTTGTACTGTGAAATTCTGAGTCTAACTTGCCAGTAATTGTCCAGAAATAAAATGCTGTGCCATGGTTCTGACAGTGGCTCCCCAGTTGACACCTGCAAAACTGAAGGACAGCAGTTTGTGTGGGGGTCAGGGGAGACCCCACACCGACAGTGAGGCTCCTTTAAGTCTAAAGAAACAAGCTCTGTACACTAATTTACTTATTTTGTGTGAGCAAAGATCTCTTCGTCTTTGCAAGTGGATGCACATATTTCATTGAATTATGTATCACCAATGAATCTGGTAGAAGTTATGAAATGTGAAATTGAAACTACAAAAAAATGAGTTAGCAGATATCCAGAGACACAGAGGTTCCCAAGAACTTATCACTGAAGTAGACCTAAAACGAACCCAACATGGCTCAGGGAATTTTGCTGAATGAGGGGCAGAAAGATTATTAGAGCCACAAATTGGGACATTATGCACAAAGTCATTGTCTCTTCCCCATAAGTGATGGAGGCCCCCACCTTGCATGACCCGCGTTCCTCAATGAGGAGGGTCCCTGCAGAGTGGGGAGAACAGGGAGGAGGATAACAATGGTACCAACATGGCTGCTTACACACTGAGTATGAACAAAACTAATAAAGAAGAAAAAAAAAGATACAGAATACTTTACCTGGAAATCTTGCTCTTCAGAAATGTAGGAAAGATAAAGACTTATAAAAGTAATAAAATCCATCATTACTGGATTTGTCTTATACAAAAAATGGGTTAGCATTTTTTTTTAATAAAGAAAAAGTTAACATTTCAACAAGGAGACTTCCTGCAACAGAAAATAAGTCTACTTTCCTCATGATTAGGCAAAGGATATGCCAGTTGTTTCAGCCATATATGATAACATTATTTCCTACTTCATAGATAATTGACTTAAAATTATATGTACCTCAGAGCATGGATTAGTACAATTTCAAAAATATATATATAGGTAAAATTAGGACGTGGTTTTGTTAGGTAATGTTGCTCAGAACCTGCTTTTGTGTTTCCATGCACTTTTCATTTAAAAACGACGGTTCTGTTTAGAGTACAGTTTCTGTTACTATTATTCCCACTGTGCTGGAACTGCCACATCGGGAAGCAGCACTCAACAGCCTCCTTCCTCATTGTACGAGACAAGCAGGCGTATCCATTCAAAGTGTGCAGGCTTGTAGGGACAGGAGCTTACTTTAGCAGTATGCGCAGAGGAGGTTAGTAATAAGCGTATCAGTAGTAAATGCAGTAATTTTAACAAAAGTGACTTGAAGGAAATAACCGTGCCTCGCATGTATCCCTGGTGTGCCTTGATGGCACTGGCTATAAATATGGGATACCAAAGAAGAAAATACCAGTAATTCTTTTGGCTGTTCCCTCCCACCCCCTATGGTTCTTGGGATTGTATTATTTTATACAATTTTGCCACATTTTATCACATGAAGCATACATTTTTAAGGGCTGTACTTTCACAGTAACTGGAAATGACAAGTAAAGAAAACAGACTTCTTTGCTGACCCAAGCAGTCCTGAGCTCACCAGTAAGATTCTACACACACACAGACACACACACACACACACACACACACACACACACACACGTGCTTGTGTGCATGCATGCGTGTGCACATGTGCACACACACAGACACAAACATTGTGAAGGACGGAAGGATGATGCGTATCTACATTTATTAAAGAGTGCCACATGAAATAGAACAAAAATACAGAAAAGACACAAATTATACACTTGAGATATATGCAAAAATGGAGTTAAGATGAACACTATGAATGCTTCATCAGTGTAAAGTTGATGCAATGATAAGCCATTTCTGTGACTCTAAATTCAAAGTCAGGATGACAGGATCCAGGGTAAAAAAATTTACTCAATTCCTTCAGCAAGCAGTTATATGTTACACTGCATTATATTCTTTGCTCTCCCAAAGTGGTTAATTCTCTTTCCATACTTTCCTCCTTCCTACTCTTCTTCCCTCCCTCTCTCAAAACACACACACACACAAACATGCATACACATGCACACAAATCCACATGAAGCATACATGTACCATTCTTTGGAGTTGATAGTATTCAGACACTCAGGGGATGTCTTGAAAATATGCCTAACACTAAAACTTAGTGAAAACATATGGGTGTTTTGGTCTCCATGATGTAACAGATCCAGATGTTTGACAATATGCTTGCTAACAGAAGTGTGTGTGTGTGTGTGTGTGTGTGTGTGTATACATGTGTATGCACATAGGTATAGAGAGATTTTGACTCATTGCTTGGTGGTATTTAGGTAAACATTTTTTCTTTATATATTTTTAAATTCAGTTTATAAAGTTATAACACATTTACATTAGAACCTTTAATTTTGACAAGTCCCTTATGGAAGCAATTGATACTGAGTTCTCAAATTTGGATTGAAATATCCTATTAACTATCTGACAAAGATGAAATATAAAAAAAAATAAGTGATGGAGAGATGGCTTAGCCGTTAAGCACTTGCCTGTGAAGCCTAAGGACCCCGGTTCGAGGCTCAATCCCCTAGGACCCAAGTTAGCCAGATGCACAATGGGTGCACACATCTGGAGTTTGTTTGCAGTGGCTTGAGGCCCTGGACCGCCCATTCTCTATCTATCTCTTTCTATCTCTGTGTCTGTCACTCTCAAATAAATAAGCAAAAAAAAAAAATTTAAAAAATCAATGTCTTAAAAGCAGTCAGTATTGGGAAACTAGACAGTGGAATGAATTGTTGGTGGGGTCATTTTCTCAGCTCTTTCAAAGTCAAGCCAAAACACAGTCTCATTTTCATTTTGACAGCACAAAATACTTAACTTAGAACAACCCAGAGAAGATTACTATGGCCTCTGTTCAAGGATGACACTGAATTTGTGAATGTTTCCTAAATTAAAAAATAAAATCACACAGTCTAAGTTCCATGTCCAAGAGTTTGATTTCTATATCATAATAACATCCTCATAGTATAGCAAAAGTGTAACAGGATCTGTTACGTCATGGAGACCAATACACCCATATGTTTGCGCTAAGTGCTAGGCATATTTTTAAGACATTCCCTGAGAATCTTCATGTTTCACATATCCTTTGTGGCCATTCATGTATGTATAAGCCATTAAATTTGACCATGGTTTATAACATTGTCTTAGCTTTGCTTTATTTATGAATTTTAAATATATCAGGATCATTAATGCCTATGCTATTATTATGACATTAAGAAGTTCTAATTGTACAACATATTTTACATACAAATTTATAAAACAATATTCCTTTAATCACTGTGGATCTCAAATAACAGAAATGTACATGTTTCTAGAATATTTCCCTGATAAGACGAATGTCTCTTACATCCAAAATACCTTAAGTAAATTCTAACAAGTCATTCAAACAATGTGGTTTAAAAATATGCCATCATATCCACATGCTGCCACTGGACTGGGGGCTTCAGTTAATGCTGCAAAAAAAGCTATCTTTAATAGCTATTGGATGCCCAGCAGGACCAGCAAGCCTGGGATTAGAGATAATGATACTTGTTGGAACCACAGGGAGGCAGAGCAGAAAGCGATCTGCCTCCCTCGGCTTTGTGAAAGCATATTGGAAGAAACTTACACTCAGGAGAACATGATCCTAGATGGTGATACACCTGCGCATCTAAATATTTCTTTTCCTTTCACATTGAGCTGTGACAGCTATTTCAAATTAAGTACACTATTCAGATACTTAGAAATCAGAGATCTGGTTATAAAAATGCCTTTTGTAGTACCTCCCTTATCTATTTTAAGGTCTTACTCTGTTTCAGTCATTGTCATCATTGTGAGCATTAGTCAACTAATATTTTTTTTTCCCCCTATGGGATTATCCCATACCCAGTGCCTCTCCTAAATCATCCAGAGTAACTGTAAAAGTCAAGCCAAGTTTAATCACATATGAACATCAAGGGAAGTGCAAACGTATGGTGTAAGTATCTATCCTTCTCTGGTTGATTAGCTTAGGAAGGTCATTTCTTACAGCCAAAGGTCATAGCTCTTGTTAGAAGAGCCTCTCAAACATTTCCTCCACTTTTCAATAACTGTTTGTACCTCTTGTCCCTCAGGCCTAGATATGGTATTTATGTCCGTTGCTTACTAATCATAAAACACTCCTCTATTTCTTAATTTAATTAAATTAATTTATTTACTTAAGGAGAGGATGAGGCAGATAGAGAAAAAGCAATGCATGCACCAGGGACTCCAGCCACTGCAAAACAAGCTCCAGATGCATGTACCACCTTGTGCATCTGACTAACGTGGGCCCTGGGGTATAGAACCTGGGTCCTTTGGCTTCACTGGCAGTTTTAAGCTCCCGTTGGAGGCCATGTAAAATCACAAAATATGAAATGCTAAAATAAAGCCAGTTTTCTACCTTAAACATCACATTCTGCAAATGTAGCCTGAAAGGCTTGTATTGTAGAGAGAGACATTATTTTTGTTTCTGTTCTTACATGTCTGTCCCTAGCTGAAATGTAGCTGTACCCATTTGGAGCCAATTTTGCAATTAAAACCTGCTCCCCCTCTGTGAACTTGCAGTAATGTTTCATCCAAAAACAGATTATTACAACCAAATTATAAACCCCTTAAAATGAAGGGGGCATTATAAATGGAAACACCCACACAACCTCAAGCACAACAGAGCAGCACAAGCAGCCCCTGCTCTAATGACAGTAATGCCGCTCGCCTTCGCCACATTCATGCAAATGACAATTCAGTACAGATGTGGCACACATTTGCATGGTTAATGGCATCATTTTTTGTCCTTTTCTTCTCCTCTATAGTATGATCAGCTGTTGTGCTTAACATTACAAATTCTATGTGCTGTTCCTAACATTAGTGGAAACATAAGGCTAGTAGCTTCCTTGTCAGTAATTTAACTAAAACATGCATATGCGCAAAAAAAAAAAAAAAAAAAACAACCAGGAGGTGTAGGAGGAGGGGTGAGGATGGAGAGAGGTGGTTAGTGCCTGACCGAGGTGTCTTTTTATAAGAGACACCCTTTCAAGATAACTTTGGAATAGAATCAAGTTCTAATATCTAAAAAAAAAAAAAAAAAAAAAAAAAAAACAGTGGTTTCCCTGCTTCAAGGACACGCTCAGCATATTCCACCTGGAGAATGCCGTCATGTAGCTAATTGGTAGGATGCATGTATAACATTCAAAGGACCCTGTGTCCTTTCTCCAGCACTGACAAACGAACTGAATATTCCACATGTTACTTCAAATTACAGTTGATTTCCAGGCTGATTGCACTTTAGATCTATTGTATATGAAATCCCACCAAGCATCTCTAATGCAACAATGAACTTACTTAGCTAAGCCTCCCGTCTCATGTTTCCTGTTACAGCCCTGTTTCTCACCATGGCTGACTAACAGCCCTCAAGACAGTCGTTGTAACTCTTTCCCCAGCTTCTTTACACAGTCCAACGTTATTGATGCGCAGGAACACTTGATTATCATCCAGGACAAAGAGACAAAGAGGCATTCAGAAAAATGACATTCTTACTTTTTTTTTCTAGTCTATTGCTCATTGAGTTTTTCTAAAAAAAAAGTATTTTATTTATTATTTATTTGTTTATTTGACAGGGAAAGAGGGAGAAAGAGAGAGAGAGATAGAGAGTGGGTGTGCCAGGGCCTTCAGCCACTGCAAGCGAACTCCAGGCATGTGTGCCCCTTTGTGCATCTAGCTAATGTGGGTCCTGGGGAATTGAACTTGGGTCCTTTTGGCTTTGAGGCAAACGTCTGAACTGCTAAGCCATCCCTCCAGCCAATATTTTTTTAGTATGTCCATTCACAATATTCTATTGAAGTGAAACTCAAGGGAACCTCATTGTCAAGAAAATACAAATGTGACAAAACTTTCAAAAATTTTATGACTTTTTCCCACAGCTCTATTCTGGAACAGTCTTAGGCAGAATAGATTAAGATATTTCTCTATGCTTTTCTTTTTGAGATAGAGTCTGCCTGGGGGATTTCAGGATGGCCAGGAACTTCCTTTGTAGCCTCCAAGTGGCCTCATACTTTCCATTCTTCCTCACAAGACTCCTTCATATTGGGATTACAAATGGGATTACCATCAAGCATGATGCCAAAAGATATATTTAGTATCTGCCTGTCTTTCCTGAATCACCTTTATCTTAATATCACATCAATCATAGAACTGATAATGGGCATTGCATCCTTACCTTCTTCAATTTCTTATCCTAAGTCAAATGCTTTGGTTTCCTTCTAGTCACATTAGCTACATAAATTAAAATGTTTCTTTTCTCTTTAGAAAGTTTCCAAAGAGTCTTATGACTTTTTGGTTTTAAATGTATTAACCCTTTCTAATTTCATTTAGCATTTTGTTAAAGAATTTTTCATATACACAATATTTTTTCCAATCTTATTAGGAAAAAATATTGACAGAAAATCAATGCTTAAAATATCATTGAAAAAACAGTGTTATTCTTCCAAATTGTATGCCAGGGTTTAGCTCCATGACTAAAAATTTAATAGGAGCCTACATCCAATTTACTGTCTTATACTACAGTCAGATAACTGGTTCTATTACTAGAGAAATATTCTGATATCAATAGCCACTCCATGTAGGACAATGTTACTGTTGACAAATTTCATCTAAATAGATGTGTCATACCATACATCTCTTTCCATTTTATCCAAATTCAAGAACAAATAATGAACAGAAAATATGATAGATGGGAGGAGCTATATCAAATCTAAATGCTTGACATAAGAAAATCTGAAAATGTAATTTTGAAGCTCTCAGAATGTGCAACACAGGAAGGCACAATAGAAGTAGCGACGATTCTCAGTGAGCTCATGTGTAGTTCTGTTACACATATGGAATTGAAGGCAGCAGCTAGCATGATTTCAATGCATTTTAAATGTCTTGTGTGTCGTTGCTAGCAGCAGTATGTATGTCAGTATCTATACTCCAGTATTAAAATTTAAATCTATCCTCTTCATACCAGGACAAATAGTTAACTTAAATAACCAATGGAGAAGATCATGCATTTGACTTTTTATACATTAATATGTTTTTCAAAAGATGGAGTCTCACTATGTTACCTAGGCTGACTTCATACATCTGGCTTCAAGAAATTCCCATGCATGCATCAAATTCTTTTTCAAAAATATTTTTGTTTATTTATTAGAGAGAAGTGAGAGAGAGACAGAGACAGAGAGGGAGGGAGAGAAAGGCACATAGAAAAAATGGGAATGCCATGACCTCTAGCCACTTCAAGTGAGCTCCAGATGCATGTTCCACCTGGTGTATCTAGCTTATGTGGATGTGGTAAATCAAAGCTGGGTCCTTTGGCTTTGTACACAACTGTATTAACCACTTGGCAATCTTTCCACACATGTATTAGCATCTCCAGAAGATAGAACTATATTCACATATCAGCGAAAACAGCTTCAATTAAATATGAAATGATAAAGTAAAATATTAAAGTTAAGAAATATTCAGTATGAAATGTGAAAATACTCAAAAATATTCAGCAAAAAATTGACTTTAAAAAGCCACACTGAGTGGAATTTGAAATAGTCTAATAGCTTTTGAATAAGGTCAATATTTCTTCATTTGCATATTCTTTGATTCATTGTATTCTCCTTTATTTTTCTAAGATATTTCTCTGTGTTTCTTTACTTTCTCTTCATTATGTCTTTCACCATTTTCTTGTCGCTTGTTCAAGGTTTTTAATCTCTTGTATACTAGTATTACTTAGAAATTTGGGGGAAATCCCAGTATTTGACAGAATTCCCTCATGAGTAGTTAAATTGACTCGAAATATTTAATCATGTACATATATTTTAGTAACATACCAGGATTTAATGGGATGACTAGCCCTTTTCAGAGATTGAATTCTTAGTTTTAATTCAGCTTTTAGAAATCATAGAATCAGAATCCTATACAATAGCAATTAATCAGTTACAGAAGAAATTGTGTTTCTTGTTGCTTGCACTGCTCTGATTTTATTTAAATCCTCAGCATAGCTGAGGAACATTTCATCAAATATGTTATTGATTTTGATCCACTTCGGCTTGCATCTTTTTTTTTTTTTCACTTTAACACCTAAAACCTTTGAAAAATTTGTCAAGGTAATTTAGGAATTAGCAGCATAATAAAAGCAGGTAACAAATGACCAAAAGAGAACATCATAAAAAGGAAACTACCAAAACATGAAATGATTTCCACACAAACATTTTACAAGGCAGAGAGTCATACTGAGTCATGTGATGTACAGAGTGTACAGAGGTCGCGGTAATATCTGACAAGGTCAAAAATCTAGGCTAACTGTCCTCACATACAGTGAGTTATTGCATAGGCTATGAAGAAAATAATGAGAACTAAATATACTAATTTGTTTGCAACCAAAACGTATTGCAAAACTGATATCTATTTGGGTATAGACTATAGTAATACTTAGTTGAGATAGCATTTAATGTGTTTTTATAAATATATGTTTTTATAAATAGCATTCTCTTTAGAGTAAAAATATTCTTTTATTATAAAATGAGTATTGAATATATTGAAGGTTCTGTTATATATTTCAAACATATGGCTATATAGCTTAATGTTATATATAGCATATATGTTGTATAATTATTATCCCAATCAAATAGATTGATCTTCATAACTACCTATGATCTATAATATATAGCAAGAACTTTCTAACCTTGTAAATGAATATAACCTTTGACCTACATCTTTCCAATTCCTTCAATACTTCTCATCCCTCCAACTCCCATTTAACTCTATAAGCTTTTTTTTTTGTCAAATATCACATACAAATTAGCATGTAAATATTTGTTGTTCTGTGTCTTCCTTATTTAACTTTGCATAATATTCTCCTTGTTCATCCATATTATTGAAAATTTCAGAATTTCTTTTTAGGTGGAAAAATATTGTATTAAATATGCACACTGCAGTTTCATTATCTAGTTATCTGTGAATTAACACTTTGGTTGGTAATTTATCACTTTTGAAAAAATGCTATAGTGACCATGGGGGTTAGGATCTCTTTTTGAACTTATGATTTCATATATATATATATATATATATATATATATATATATATATATATCCACACATATATATATATATATATATATATATGCATGTATATATATCCATTACTAGTTTATACAGTACTTATCTCTTACTTATTTTAAAATTTTGATCAATTTTGTAACAATTGTACATTCTTATTTAGGGGAATGTGATATTTCTTTTTTTTAATTAATTAATTAATTAATTTATTTATTTGAGAGCGGCAGACACAGAGAGAAAGACAGATAGAAGGAGAGAGAGAGAATGGGTGCACCAGGGCTTCCAGCCTCTGCAAACGAACTCCAGATGTGTGCGCCCCCTTGTGCATCTGGCTAATGTGGGACCTGGGGAACCGAGCCTCAAACCGGGGTCCTTAGGCTTCACAGGCAAGCGCTTAACCGCTAAGCCATCTCTCCAGCCTGAATGTGATATTTCAGTGCATGTGTTCAGTGCGGTCATATCACATCAAGGTAATAAGAATTTCTGCATCCTTACCATTTCTTTATGTTTGAATTCCTTCCTCTAGGTCTTCAAAAAGTATACAGGAAGTTGTTATTGTTCCTATTCACCCCAAAGAGCTAGGGAGCACTAAAACAATGCTTCGTTGTAATAGTGTTTAGGTACATACTGTGTGATCTCCCTTGATCCCCTCCTCACATACTTCCTAGTTTCTATCAGCCATTGTTATATATTCTAAATAACTTTTTATAAGCTTCTACTTATGAGAAAGAAAATGCAGTATTTGTCTTTCTTTATCTGGATTATTTCATTTAGCATGACTTCTTGACTTCATCAATTTTGTAGCAAGAGGCAGTATTTCAAATTTTTAATGGCTGACTTGTACATGTACATATGTCACATTTTCTTTGTCACTAATATGTTGATGCATATCCAGGCTGATTCCATGTCTTAAGTGTTTTGATCAGTGTTGCAATAAATATAGGAGTTCATAATATTGCTAGCATGCTGATTTCATTTTTTTCTGGATATGTACTCAAAAGTGGTATAGCTGGATCATATATGGTAGTTCTATTTTCAATTTTGTAAGGAACCACCAGACTTTCTTTCTAAATTTAATTTTTACTAACAATTTATGTGAGTCCATTATCCCATACCCATTCCAACACTTGTATTTTTCATGAACATTTTTGTACTATATACAAACATCAACTCTCGAAAATACTAAGCTTCCTTCTTTAATGCTAAGTTGTTATTGCCACTTCATCTATTTCTTTCTGGTTTCACTTTCTAAATCAAAATGCCATATAAGATTACATTTTTAACTAGTTTGATCCTGGAAGGAGAAAGTTGTTCAGAAGTTAAAATGCTCTAGACGTTTTCTGTGTACTGTCAACTCACACAGAAGCTATATGTCTTACTCAGAAAACCAATCTCCTAATTTTTAATGATTTTTGGAGATAAATATTTATAATATATAAATGGCAAAGTTAATACACTAGTTATTAAAACTAGATAATACAGTGAGCAATAAAATTGATTATTTAAGTAGTTTTAGGGATGTGTAAATCAACAACAGACTAAGGATCAGTTTTAGACATGTTATATATGCTGGGGGACTGAAAATCTTGGAAAGGTTCACTTATGAACAGTGAAAGACACTTGGAGTACTCACAGATATCCAAGAATAACTGTGCCAATATGTCTTCACTTAAAGTACTGAGTTTTCATTAATGTTGATTAATAGCATTGCACACTTCAGAGCTAAAAAAAAAAAAAATGCATTGATTTTGTAGTCAGGAAATCCTTGCCTCATATTCATATTGTACCCCAACTAGCTGTCATTACTAACTAACTCTTGCGATGTTTTTGTTAGCTTTCACGATGGACAGTACATGTGAAGTACTTTGGAAACACGTTGAGCGCTTACTGCCCAACAAGCTTTACTAAGCTACAGAGAAAAGTTTAAAAATAAAAACCAGCAATTTTCTTTGCTAATCTTAATTTTTCTATGGATGACAGTGTTATGATTATATATGCCATGGATTTGTTTCAAAAATCTTGCTGAGACATCTGACAGAATTAAAGAGTCACTTATACTTGTTAAATTATTTTTGTAAAGTGGCAAAATTTGGTAGCAATTTTTTAATCCAGTGGGTGCTTTTGTTCACACTAATTAATTAAGTGAATGGGATTTCTAGTTTAATTAAATGGACTGTTTGTATGTACATGTGCTTATTTGTCTACTCAGAAGTAATAAGGGTGAGATTTTAATATAGAAAGAAAGAAATAGCCACTAAGAAAGTTCAAGCCTGTTCAATTAAATATCCTAACCTGATAGTTTTATGCAATGCAAAGTTAATGAGCTGGTTCAAATCCCATACAGTAGTACTTTTTTATCATCTGAAATGGCTCATGGGTCTCATATGAACATGCCTAACATTTCTGGAGCATTACCTCTTCAGAGGTATAATCACACCATGTATCAATAAGAATAAAACGCATGTTAAGTGAAACGGCGTCTTCTGGCTGCTTTGGAATTTCGTGGTCAGCAGCCACCAGGCAATGACAAGGGCGGAGTTCCTGGCTCTGAGCACATAGGCAAGATTCCAGAATGGGGGCGCAAAGGTGCTGTCTTCATGGGTGGCTCCAATTCTTGGTTTTCAGAAGTTCAAGGAGCAAATCTGTCCAAGATACTGTTTTGGAACAGAAGACAGAGGAGCGGTTGACGTGTCTGGAGTGTGCCTAGCACAGCTGCATACTGCATGCGGCACCACTTACGAGAGTGGGACCCACGTCAAATGAACTAAATGGCTTTCCACAAACCAACGCTTCCTCTGGACCTCAGCTTCCCAATATACAGAATGAAGGGATTCACGGACACCGGTTGAGTGTCGGCCGTGGGCCAGTGGTGTGTATGTTAGTCCAGGGATGCCAAAGCTTCACAGTCCTTTTTCTGTATTACAAAGGGAGGTGCACATATGCCTACCAAGCACTGTGAATTTTCCTCTTCTAAATGGGAAGAAAGAGGGGGAGGAAGGATGTTCAATTTTATTTGAAGGCCAGGGGCAGAAGAGTGAGTTACTGATTGTGAGGTAGCAGTGTGTAGGCCAGGAAAGCCTGATGGGAATTCGTGGACCAACACATCCTTTGTCACAATATGGAAAAGACCAGAATTCAAACAATGGCCGGTAATTCAATTTTCAAATCTTCAGTGCTTAGTTACATTGGAGAAAATGATATTCATTTTAGACAAATGGGAGACACTGCGGCAACCTTTGAAGTAGAAGGGCTGTATAATGTCAGTAAAATGATTCCAGAATGAAAATCTTCTAATAAGATTCTACCTCTCATTGATATGAACCAGGCAATTATCCTAAGCTCTTTTTTTAAAAAAAAATCATTTGTGGGGCCCAAAGAGATGGATCAGTGGGTGAGTACTTACTGCTCAAGTATGCAGACCTGTTCAATCCTTGACATCCACATAGAAAGTTGAACATGGCCACACATTCATATAACCCCGGCCCTGAGATGGGCATGGCAGGAGAGGATCACAGGTGCTCACAGGTAAGCCTGTCAAACCCCAAAAGAGGGAGATCTCCAGGTTCAATGATAGATCTTTGTCTCTGAGAAATAAAACAGAAGAGAGGTGGTAAGGGCATCCAATGGCCTCTTCTGGGCTGCGCATGTGTGCATCTCTGCATACACACGCACACATGAATATAGCACACACCCGCCACACATACTACACGCTATGCAAACTATGCCATACATATGCCAAAAATATCATGTATGTGTTTGTATGTGGGTGCATGCCTCAAGGTCCCAGTACATCTGGGGTATCAGTGCTCCTCTTCCCCCTTATTTAAGACAGGCTGTTGTTTGCTGTATGTACCAGGCTAGCAGGCTCAAGAGGTTATCGCTATTCCCCTGCCTCGACTTTCCACTGTGCTGTAAACATTCTGGGATTGCAAACATACACTGTGGTCTGGCATTACGTGCGTCTGTTCTGGAAACTTGAACGTGGGTACTCACACTCACCTGCATGGCAAGAACATTCTTCACTTAGCTGCCCCCTCAGTTCCCATTCTGAGCCTTTCTGAGGTGCTTTGTATGACAGTTTCTTAAATTTATTTTTTGTTCATTTTTTATTTATTTATTTGAGAGCGACAGACACAGAGAGAAAGACAGATAGAGGGAGAGAGAGAGAATGGGCGCGCCAGGGCTTCCAGCCTCTGCAAACGAACTCCAAACGCGTGCGCCCCCTTGTGCATCTGGCTAACGTGGGACCTGGGAAACCGAGCCTCGAACCGGGGTCCATAGGCTTCACAGGCGAGCGCTTAACCGCTAAGCCATCTCTCCAGCCCTGTATGACAGTTTCTTAACAGTTCTTGAGAAACTTTCCCTTGAGAATGTTCTTAACAATGGTGCGTGGCTCTATTATGCAAACAAGTGAGTGCCATGGCAATCACTAGGACCTCAGGACTTCCCGCATCACATGTAGACTTTTCCTTCTGCTGGGTCACTGCCGGGAAGATTATTCTGGGAAAAGCATATAAATAACCAATAAAGAAATGTAACGTATGCCCCAATAGAATGAAATAGTATCTGTTATTTGAAAGTATCTATAGTCCCCCTTTATATTAAAGTTTGATCCTACAATTCA
Organism: Jaculus jaculus; assembly: GCF_020740685.1. Classification (NCBI taxonomy): domain Eukaryota; kingdom Metazoa; phylum Chordata; class Mammalia; order Rodentia; family Dipodidae; genus Jaculus; species Jaculus jaculus. The sequence continues at coordinate 72,323,451 of NC_059115.1, read as the reverse complement.
TTTAAAAGATATGAATATTGGAAGGTTTAGGCAGGAAGATTAAAAGTTTGATACCAGCCTGGGACACATAAAGTGTATATCAAAATCTCACAAAGCAAAACCAAGCAAAAAATAATCAAAAGTTTGGTTTCTATATTGTAGCACAGACTTGCATAGCTCCTAAATTCTCTCTCAATACTTGAATGGCTACACAATCGGCTTAGAATTTTGCATGAGATAGCAAGTTCCAGACCAGCCTGGGCTACATAGTGATATTGTTTCTCAAAAATGAGTGGAATTTTAAAACATAAAATAGACAAGAAATGTGTAGTAAGAATTGCTTATGGCACATTAAAATAAAATCACATGGTTGCTTTTAGTTAATTTTGAAACTAAAAATTAGCAATTTTAGTCAATTTAGAAACTGAATAAAAGTTTCTAAGATAGAAGTAGAATGAACTGTCAACCAGTTTTAGGTTGAATTTGGTACAGTGGTTCACCTCTGTAGTCTTAGACCTTAGACAATGGATGATTCATGAGTTCAGTGCCAGCCTCAGCTATGTAGGATGCCTGAAGACAGACATCTTTGGTTCAGTGAGACTGTCACACAGATGAAAACGATTTCTGGTGTTTTGGCTGGGCCCAAAGGAATAATGACTGTCAACTTGATACACGTTTGTGCCCATGACTCCTCAAAGCTCCTTCTCTGTACCAAACTCATGTGTTATGACAGCAACAAACTCAAAAGTTTGGGGAATTTGTGATCTGTGAGAACAAATTCTACTAGCCAAATTTAATGTGATAAAACTCATATTTGTATTTCTGATTCAATATCAACAATTTTTGTTTTATAACAGGTTTTGCTGAAAGTAGCAAATCATTTGTTTAATCGAGGTTGGGCATCAGTCTGAAATATATGCATGGCGCTCTATAACTGTCTTTGTGTTATTTGAGTGATTTCTGTTCCGTGACCGAACTTGACTAAATCTCTCTTAAGAGGTGGTGGTGGTTCAAATTAGCTATCCCCCATAAATTCATGTTCTGAGTACTTGCTCCCTTGCTAGAGGAGGTGTGCTATTGGGGGAGGAGCTTGAGGTTTATCAGCTCTAGCTTGCCAGTGTTAGTTTGGCTTGATGCTGTTCACCTCATGTTGGCCAGAAGGTGATGCCCAGCTTCTGCTCTACTAGCTTTTCTATGACATTGTGAAGGTTCCCCACAAGAGTATAAGCCAAAATAAATCCTGTCCTCCTATCAAATGATGTTGGTTGGGTTCTTTTTCCCAGCAACAACAATGTAAGTACATCATAGATGATTTATTTATACATAAATGGTCATGCCATGTTATAAAAAGTTGTAATACTGTTGATACTTACTTTTGAAAAATGTGTGTGTGTGTGTGTGTGTGTGTGTGTTTATGGTCTCACTAGGGCTTCTTGCTTCTGCAAGTGAATGTTGGCTACTTTTGGGAGTTGAACCATTCATAAAGAATATGCTAACAAGGGCTTTTAGCCAATGATCCATCTCCCCAGACCTACCAATTAATTTTGAGTAAAGATATAGGATAACTTCTTAAATGCTGTCACTCAGGGAAACATAGGAAAGTGTCTAGAAGTGCCTGGCATTGCTAGTTGGTCACAAAATAAGATTAAAAAAATATTCAAATAACTTTACAATATCTACATGCTTTTTAAAAATATCACTGCTGCTGGGCATGGTGGCTCACACCTTTAATCCCAGCACCTGGGAGGCAGAGGTAGGAGGATCACCATGAGTTTGAGGCTACCGTGAGACTCCATAGTGAATTCCAGGTCAGCCTGGGCTAGAGTGAGACTCTACTTCAAAAAACCAAAAGAAAAATAAATAAATAAATATCACTGCTGTAAAGCATAAGATGCATTCTGCTTTCCTTATACAGTTTATCTTCCATAATATTTTCATCAAGTTCCTGACACCCATTATACTCCCCAGGTCTCAAGCATCATTGAGAACAAATCTCTCTGGAAAAATCTGCTCACTGCTTCTCCTTTCCTTATATACATCACTCAGTGCCTGCCACATAGTTAAACACTTAGCAGAAAATGGTTGAATAAATATGTGGTGATTCTCAATATAGGAATGATTTTAATATATCAGAGAGAATAATTTAATTTCTTGGACTTAAAGCATTTTATTAGAAGAATAAATTCTTCCTGAGCATGAGAGTAATCACAACTTTATTATCCACTGCTTAATTATGGGTATTGCACAGCAAGCAGATACCAAAATGTCATTTGTTCAGTAACCATAACTACCACAGATACTTCTCATATCAGTGTAACCAGTTGCACAGAGAACTGTGTTCAAAGTATCAAAGAGTGTCTTATCAATCATCAAGTAATGTACTTTTTAATTGCACTTTGGATCATTTCATTTCAACTAGGAAAATGCATACTTAGTAGACGAACGCTGCCACTCTAGAATCTAGATGAGCTGCTAATTTCAGTTCACTATTACCCATGCCCTCTTCTTACATCCTTTACATATTTGCAATAACTTTGGATTTGTCTGTGGCCTTTATGTATCCAGAATATAGATGGCATCATCAATTTAATAGAAATACTTGATAAAAATCCATGAGTATTTGTCTACTGACAATGGCTCCACTTCTGGAAATAAATCTAGGGAGACTGAGTTAAGGCAATAGCATACATTTCACTTTTTCAGAGACCAGTCCTTCCAATGCAATTCCTTGACTAGCCTGCAGATGTGGGTAAACAGGGCTTTGTATGCTGTGTTGAAGGAAAATCGTGGCCAGACTGATTGCACGCTCTTTGTACAATCTTTGTTAACTATGCATCAAGAATTATAGTGATGCCTGAGGCCATATGGAAGGGTAATTGAATGACTTGATTCTTGGTAGTAAATTGCATAAATTAAGAATAACTTTCCACACTATGTTTATTGACTTCACAAAACCTATTAATGTCATTAAAAGGCCTGAATTAACAAAAAGCAGCCAAGTACCGTGGTTGATTTAGACATTTGCCTAGTGTACCACTATCACCGCTGGAGGCCATTTTGTTCATTCATTCATTCATTTGTTTATTCAATAAGTATCTATTGAATATCTGCTATGTGCTCTCAGGATGCAGAATTGGAAAAGATGAATATGATTCTTAAAAACACTCTACTCAGGTAGTTTAGGAGAATCAGATTAACCTTGGGTTCATTTTGATCTTCCTCTTGCCATTCTATATCTGAGTCACTGTCTTTTTTTCATAACCCAGTATTTGCACTTATCTGGGGAATCATTTACATAAGTTATTTTTCAAGTGCTCCCAAAGACTAGACTTCTTCCCTCAGGACCCAAATTCTTCCCTTCCCAGTCTCCACTCCAGCATAGTGTCAGCTACATATCGCCAGCTTCTCTTGATCATCTATGTCATTCCAACTACTCCTCAAAGCTCAGTGTAGACCTGCTTCAACAGAGTTGCCTAGCGGTGAGTTTTTTAGACTTTTGCTGTAAGTTAGAGAGGATGGGCTGCAGAGACATCCCAGCGTACAAAGTCGCTTTTTGACAAGGCCCGATGTCTAGCTTTGATTCCCCAGTGCCTATGTAAAGCTGGATATGCAGAGTGGCCCATGCCTCTGGAGTTCATTTGCAGGGGCAGGAGGCCCTGGGCTGTCCATTCTACTTCTGTCTGTCTGTCTCCAATAAGTAAATAAATAAATAAAATATTTAATAAACTTATTTAATTAGAGAGCACTGATACACTTTCAGGGACAGACAATATTTATGTTTTAAGTAAAAGCTACCTTAACTTTTAAAAATAGTTATTTATATTAGTTAAGCATATACCTAGTATGTAAGCATCACATGTTGCTACCATCCTTTCCCTATTCCCTGCCCCTTGTAAGAAGGGGCCCTCCTCACTGGGGATGCAGGGCTTCCCCATGAGTATTATGGGTCATTCATTGTGGGGGCAGCAGTTATAGGGAGAGGCAATGCCTCTGTAATTACCCATATTGTGGCTCTAACAATCTTTCCACCCCCTCTTCCACAAAATTTCCTGAGCCATGTTGGGTATGTCTTAAGTATACTTCAGTAGTGGGCTCTTAGGAGCCTCTGGATCTCTGGTTTGGTAGGTGTTGAGTGTCCTTGGTGTCTATCTCCTTCACCCTTGTACTGATTTATCAGGTTCACAGAGAAAGCAGCGCTAACTCATTTCCCCAATTCCTCTGTGGTTTCTGCTGGGCCTGTGCTGAAGTGTGATGGGTTGTTTATTTCCTCAGGACCTGCTCCCAACTGAAAAAGAGAAGCAGATTCTCCAACAGAGAGTGGAATCAACAAAGGTTAAATGGAGTAGACATTATTAATTTAGAGAGAATTTAATGAGTTTAGTCCCTCTTCTAGCCCAGGATTAGGGGGAGCTTGATTTTGGAGAGCCAAATCATTGTCTGAATATGATTCTCACTTGTTTCCCAATAGCAAATATGGGTTCCTTTCCTCTGAGCAGATCTGTTAGCCAATCCAAGAGCAGTTGGTCACCCACCATGGCTGTATTCCGCTATTGGACTTGTGTGAGTATCAGGTTGTTTGCTTCTGAGTAGCTTAGACTTTGTGTTGCTTGGATAGATACTGGCCACTTTTCCCCTGGTTGCTCATGTAGCACCTTTTAGCACTAGACAGGGGACTGGCTCTTTTCCAGATTCCAGCAAGGTTTCTCCATGTTCCTTGCCAACAGCATATGGTATCTTCAGCAGTAGGGTATTACAATTAACATCTGGCGAGTAATCAAGTACTCTGACAGAAGGCTGTCTTGTTTTAGGAAATCTTGTAGGTCTCTCTGATCAACAGCTCATTGTGGGTGTTAACCACATCCTGATACTGGGAGTTACAGGCAAGCACAAGGGGAAAAGAAAAGAAAAAGAAAAAAAAAAAAAGAGAGAGAGAAATTTAAGGTTAGGATTCTTCTCACCTTCTCCAGGGTCCTTCTTTTCAGGTGCTCCCTGCAAGGTCTTTTTGAGGTTCAACCTTTCAGCCTATCTTCCAGGATATGGGTTACTATAGTACCAGTTCAATTGGGGTTCAGTTTTGTGTTTTCCTCTCTTACTTCTCCTCCACCAAACCCCGCCCTCCCTATCGTCCAGGCCTTGAGATGCCTCTCAGCTATGTCAGCAACTCAGGCCGATCTGCGTCAGGAATCGCAGATGAGTGAGGCCATGTGACTATTGTCTTTCTGTGATTGGATGAGTTCACTAAGTGTGATCTGTTCCAAGTTTGACCATTTTTATATAAATTTCATTGTGTCTTTTTTTGTACTTCTGAGTAGAATTCCATTGTGTAGATATACCACATCTTGGTTATCCATTCTTCCAAGGATGGGCACCTGGGTTGATTCCAGCTCTTAGTTATTATGAGATGAGCTGCTATAAACATGGTTGAGTAAATATCTCTGTACTGAGGCATGGAGCTTTTAGGGTAAATGCCCAGTAAAGGAATAACTGGGTCTATTGGTAACTCAATATTCATCCTTTTCAGGAGCCTCCATATTGATTTCCAGAATTGTTGTACCAGCTTACATTCCCACCAACAACAGTGAATGAGGGTTTCTATTTCTCCACATCCTTGCCAACTTTGTTTTCATTTGATTTTTTAAATGTTTTCTATCCTTACTGGGGTAAAGATGACCCTCATAGCTGTTTTAATTTGCATTTCCGTGATGGTCAGAGATGTTGAAGATTTTCTTAAGTGTGTGTTTGCCACTTATATTTCTTCCTCTGAGAACTCCCTATTTAGTTCTCTGCCCCATTTTGTGAGTGTGTTGTTTGATTGTTTATTTATATTTTTGAGTTACATGTAGATTCAAGATTCTAGATATTTTTGATTAACATGTTTCTATTTGTATCTTCTCTCTTGGCAAAAAAATCATATATTATTTTATTAACTATTTATACAGATTGCATATTAATTGTATGAAATAAAAATAACTTTAGACAGGCAGAAATATTTCAGTTATGATTTATAAAAATATTTTCTTTAATTTTTATTTATTTGAGAGAGAAAGAGAAAGAGGGAGAGAAAGAGAGAGAGAGAATGAATGAGCATGCCAGGGACACTGCAAAAAAATTGCAGATGCATACAACACCTTGTGTACCTGGCTTATGTGGGTCCTGGGGAACTGAACCTGGATCCATTGGCTTTGCAGGCAAGCACCTTAGCTGCTAAGCCCTCTCTCCAGACCTCAGATTAAAAAAAAATAAAATAAGCAAACTCTAAAACTCCTTTAAAATTCCCCTCCTCCATTATCCATGACAACCTTCTGAGGAACCTAATACTATGCAGGTCTTGTGTAGGAAACAACAGCTTATCTGAGGTCATGAATACAATGATGAACTTATGCCTCAAAGATAGTGCTCCAAAAATATTCCCCCACATCATTTTTCCACAACCATTTTGTATGTGGAAAACATCACCGTAAGCACTCATCCCCTTCCTTTGGCTCTTGCATTCTTTCTGCCATCTCTTCCACAGCAGTCCTTGAGCCATGGAAGATATGATAGAGATGTCTCATTTCCTGCTAAACACACCATTGTCACTTCTCAGTATTTTGGTGAGCTTTTAGTCACCTCAGTAGTTTCTGCCACCTGAAAAGATAAACTTTAACTAAAAATGAGAATAGTATTAATACATAGGTATGAAGATAAGTGTTCAGAGGGCAGTTTGGTGTATATAATATACCCATTAAGCCAGACAACACTAGTCATTTTCCTCTTAGGCTTATCTCCTCCCACGCCATTGGCTTCTGATTGGGTTTTTAATGCCAAGCAAGAATTTCCTCCCATGCCTAATAGAGAGAGACAGGAAGGGAATATGATGGAGAGTGGAGCTGTGAAGGGGAAAGTGGGGGAGATGAGGGAATTATCATTTATTGTCTGTAAGGATAGAAGTTGTCAATAGTAAAGTTATACATTAAACAAAAAAGAATTCCATCTCATAGAGCAGGTCTCAAGTCCAATTAGAGAGCAGTTGATTCCCCCCATAATAGCCATGGCAATATTGTACCAGTTGTTACATTTGGAATTGCTGACCAGCTGTAGAGCTCATAAGGCCCACTGCTGGTTAACACCATGGATGACTTTACTCCTCCCACAGGCTTCCTAGGTTTCCTAGCATCCTGATGGCTAGTAAATAGGGAAGAGGCTTGTATCACAGTTCCTGGCTAGTAAATAGGGAAGAGGCTTGTATCTCAGCTCCCGCTTGATTTCTCAGCGCCCTGCAGCCAGAGGATATGTTGTCTTCAGCAATAGGGTCTTACCATCTAGTCCTGTGGGGTGGGCAACAAAAATCCCTGACAATAGTCTGTGATGTTTGGGGGTATTTGGAACCTCCCCTGGCTGACAACTCCTTGGAAGCTATCCCACCACTGGCACTGCAGGCACTGAAGTTTTTCCAGTGACAGTCAATGGCTTCTGAACACAGCATTGCCTACCGTGGTTGTTTGAATAGAATAGATGGCCCCCAATATATTCAGTCGTTTGTAGTTTGCATCTGCTGGCTACCTGGCTGGAGGCAATGTCACTGGGTGGATCTTAAGGTGTGGTGGTGGGTTTCAGATTTCAATCTAAAGATATGCAAAGTGTGCTTAGCTGGAGTTCCTGAAGTGTGCTGTGGCTTTTGACCTTTAGGCTTGTGCTTCTCTCTGTCTGCTTGGGCCTGTGAAGGCAGGCCAGCTTCTTCTGCCATTATGGAACTTCCCCTGGATCTGTAAGCTTCAGTCAATCCCTTCCTCCATAACTGTGCCTGGTCTAAAAGTTCATCTCAGTGAACCTGAAGCTGTCTGCTACATCTACCTTCACAAGATGTGTCTACGCGAACTCTCTCATTCATATATATAATTTTCTCCAGGCAAAGAAGTACATAGAAGTACATGTCCATATGGATTTTTCATGAAACCTTTATTTTTGATTACCTCTCCTCCTACTCCCTTATCTCCACCATCCCCATCTCTGAGACCCCAGGATTTTCCCTAAATTTACCTATATATCTATATACTCTTCCCTCGAGATGAGCCATAGGCTTTTAACTACGTTTTCTGTGCCTAGCCTGAATTCTGTCCTGTGCAGCTAATTTCAAACCCAATTAGAAAGCAGTCAGTTGCTGCCACAAGAAACATACCTCTACGCTACTAGTGGGAGCATCTTGTTTAGCTGACTAGTTGTAGGGTCCTAGTGAGGACTTTCCTCCCCCAGGAGGCTGCATGACACTTTCCAACATGATGACCGCTAGTCAGCAGAGAAGCTTCCAACTCAGTTCTAGCTTGACTTCTCAATGCTCCGCAACCAAAGCATGTGGTGTCTTCAGCAATAGGATAAATCTTTCCATTTAGTTCTGTTGGGAAACCAAGAGTCTTGGCAATAGCTTGTATTGTAATGGGGACCTCAGAGACTTCCTTGACCAACAGCTCTCTGAGAGGTATGTCAGTCTTGGCACTGAAGTATTTGTAACAATATGTAGCTTCTGGGAATAGCACTTAAATTCTCCACTGTGTACTTCTGTCCAAAATTTCTCTCTCTCTCTCTTTCTCCATATATACAAGCTAACAAAGAAGTAGGTTTCCATGCAGCTTGTTCATAAACTCTTTAGTTTTGATGAACTTTCCTCCCATCGTCTCTTCTCCTTCATCCAACTCCCTTGATCCCACTTAGAATAAACTTCATAAAGTTTGAATAGTAAAGACAATGGACAGTAGCAAGGAGTCCCATGCTTTAACTATGAGCTGGAAATCATTGTTGTATTAGCTTGAGGCAGGATAGCTAGTTATTGTTACCTCCATAGGGTTTAAAATAAAAACTGAAAATTTGTCTCTGATAATGACTTCCCTGCTGTGTGAATAGAATGGGAAATTGACTTTGACTTTTCTGTTTTTTTTTTTTTTTTTTTGTGATATGCACCAACTACCTGGACCAACAAAGCTAAAGAGTAAGAATGAAGAAAACAAGAGTTAGAGGTACATATGAAGAATGTCAAAATTTAAGCAGCTCTGCATTTCTAAACACCTCCCTCCTTACATCCTTTCCTCATGTCTGGGAGTGATTTGAAACTTAGAATTTCTTACTCAAACATAGCAGATATACAGTTAAGTTCTTTACTTAGTAGATGTTAGCGTTGGGAAAATTGATTAGATTCTTCACTACATTTGATTCCATAAAGATAAATGCAGCTTCTATTATTATAATATAATCATCCCAAAACCTTAATTTAAAAATAGTATGTTGTTATAAGGACTATATATGCAACTACTTAGTCTTCCAAAATTAATACCTCAGGCTGAAATTTCAACTTTGATTTTAGGGAGATTGAAGAATTAATTCTAATGATTATACTTTGAATGCTGTTACCTGATGAATATTAGTAGGTAATATTTAGAGAAATTTTTTGCTGATCACTATTCAGGCAACACAAACTGGAAACTCCTAAAATTTAAAGCTAAAAGTATAACTTACAAATAAGACTGATCAAATTTATGTGTATTTACTGCATATTTGATATGAAAATTGGGTTAATTAATTCACTTATTTCCTCTTGTAAAATAGAAATTTTTGTGAGAAATATAACAATTTATGTCACATAGAAACTGGCAAATGAGGGCTGGAGAGATAACTATGATTAAAGCTAATTGCTTGGCAAGCCTGAAGGCTCTACATAAAGCCAGATGTAGAAAGTGACAGATGTATGTAGAGTTCAGGTGCAGTGGCCAGAGGTCTTGAATGACCCCCCTTCTCTCTCCCTCTCTCTCACAAAATAAATAAATAATTCAAATTATTTATGCCATTATTCTAATTTTATATGCAGATATGCAAGAAACAATCTAATAATCAATAAGTAGGTTAATAAATACACATAAGAATATTTTAAACAGTTGGCTGAATTCTGTTACAAGTAATAAGAAATGTTTCAATCTAGTCCCTCAACTTGTAACTTACATTTTTGAGATATGTACATCTCAATGCAACTCAGGCAGTATAGATAATGTTGATTTCAGGGTCAGTTTTCAGAAGTCTGCTGAAGGAGATATGATCAGATATTTTAATATTTAGAAAATTATCAGATATCTTATATTTTTCTCACCCATGCTAAATTATGTGGGTTTAGAAAGAAGAACATTATTTCTTTTGTGTCTTATTTAAGTAAGATCTATCAATTAGAGTAATACTTAGCAAGTTATATGCATTTTGAAGTAGTTCCTAAAGACATTGACAATGCCTCATGCTTATGACAGAGATGTCATAAGTTCCTTTATTTTCCAAAATCTCCTCCTCCATTCAACTCACATATATGACATGATTGGCACTATGTACTTCCTAGAAAGTTGTGGTACATTTTTTTAATCAGTTTCTTAAAATTCAATTCATCCTAGATACTATTTTAATTTCTTATTTCAATTTACCAACATACAAGTGCACAATTATTTACATCACATTTCCTTTACCCAGTCTAGTACTGCATCTTTACTACGTATTCGTGTGATAATCTTTGCCATGCTTCTAATTTCAGTTGTGGTGTGTGTTGTGGTGTTTGGGTTCAGTTTAGGCTCACGTGCCTGCCGCCCCGTTTGGCTGCGCTATTCGGGAGCTGCGCAGAGCCTTCAGCGGGCCGAGCATGGCTGGAGGAAGTTGGCCATGGCCTTGACGCAGTTTGCGCCCAGCTCCGCTTGCAGCCCTTCCTCTGGTTCCTCGCTGTCAGTGCGCGCAGGCTTCCTACTCTCCTGCCACACCTTCCCAGCTACGGCGGACTCTTTGAATTTTGTGCCAAACTGAGTCTTCTTCCTTCCATGTATTACTTCTGATGGGATATGTGTTCACAATATTGTTAAAGTAATTGGTGCAGCATGGGTGTCTTTCTCATTGTTATTGCTCTCTCTCTCTCTTTTAAAATTTTGTTGACTTTTACAACTATAAACACTTCTTTGAAATGTTTTATTTTCGTTGTCTATTTGATCGTTACAGCAAATGATACTGCATGGACAATAAATCTCTCCATTTTTCTTTCTGTGCCCCTCTTCTCTCTCCTTTCTCTCCACACCTCTCTCCTACACTGCCCTCCCTGTGCATGGATTGTAACCACTGAACTACACTACTGGGCATCTGAGTTTTATTTTTTTATTTGTTTTATTTATTTAATGTTTTATTTATTTATTTGTTAGAGGAGACGGAGGGAGGGAGGGAGGGAGGGAGGGAGGGAGGGAGGGAGAGAGAGAGAGAGAGAGAGAGAGAGAGAGAGAGAGGGAGGGAGAGAGGGAGGGAGGACCAGTGACCCCAGCTGCTGCAAATATACTCCAAATACATTCAGCCACTTTGTGCAGCTGCCTTACATAGGTACTTGGGAATCAAATCCAGGTCATTAGACTTTGTGGGCAAGTGCCTTCACTGCTGAGCCATCTCCCCAGACTCTGAGTCATTTTTGTAAACCATTTCTTTTTATTTATTTATTTGACAGAGGGAGAGAGAGAGGGAGAGAAAGAGATAGAGAGAATGGGTGTGTCAGGGCCTTCAGCCACTGCAAATGAACTCCAGCCACATGTGCAACATTGTGCATGTGGCTTATATGGGTCCTGGGGAATAGAAACTCAGTCCTTTGACTTCACAAGCAAATACTGTAACTGCTAAGCATACCTCCAGCCCCATTTTAAAATTTAGCATAAATGTAATTTCTTTCATGAGTTCTTGACCCTTTAGTCACAAATGCATTATTCTCACTCTGTAGCTCCCAGATGATCTACTTGCATTGCTTTCAACATGATTGCTTTATTCCATATCTTTGTTCATCTTTTAACTTTGGAGTTTTCTGTAAGTAACCAGTGCTCTATGAAGCTGTATGTTTCTTTTAAAAAATATTTTATTTTTATTTGTGAGAGGGAAAGAGGGAGACAGAGATAGAGAGGGAATGGGTGTGCCAGGGCTTCTAGCCACTGCAAACAAACTTCCAGATGCAGGTGCCACATTGTTCATCTGGCTTAAGTGGGTCCTGGGGAATCGAACCTAGGTCCTTTGCAGGCAAGTGTCATAATCACTAATCCATCTCTCCAGCCCTGTACCTGTATGTTTCTAATCAATGGCAAATCCCAGAACATAAAACAAATAGATTCATTTATTAACTCAGAAATACTTATTGTTAAAGAAAATGTCCATTTTGACATGAAGTTAGATAAGAGATTAACCCTCTTAGGCCTGTCAAGAATATATTTATCTATTTATATGAGATAGAGAAAGAATAAGCACACTAGGACCGTTAGTCACTGCAAATGGATGCATGTGCTATTTTGTGCATTTGAACACGGACAAGCAGACTTCGCAAGAAAGCACCTTTAACCACTGTACCATCTGTCCTGTCCCCTTGGAAGCCTTTAAATTAAAATTTATTTGTTGCCTCAATTTAGATCAGCTGAGATTACCTTCTGACTTAAGGAAAGACCACAAAGACTATATAGTTTCAAAAGCTGGTCACCCACTGAAGATACTATAAAAACTTCTCGTTAAATAGTCCTCTTAAGTTATTTCAGTGCTTTGAAGTGGCATAGTTACCTTCTCATTGCTAGGGAAAGCTCAATTTACGACTCTTAGTTACATTCTCATGGCTCAATGAGTGACCGAAGCAACTGATGAAGGGAAAGGGTTGATTTTGGCTTATATTCTTAAGGGGATGTTTCCTAACAGAAGGAAATCATTGCAGCTGCCACCAAGGAGCAAGACTATGAGAGAGTTCTGGAGAGTCACTTTTTAAAATATTGATTTGTGGTGGTTTTTTTTTTTTTTTTTTTTGAGAGAGAGAGACAATATGGGCATGCCAGGGCTTCTTGCCAATGCAAACAAACTCCAAATGTATGCAACACTTTGTCAAGCTTTACACGGGATCTGGAGAATAGAACTCAGATGATCTGACATTTCAAGCAAGTAGATTTAACCCCTTAGCAATCTCTACAGCCTCTCTATCAAGTTTTCACATCCCAAATTGTCACCAGCTGGTAACCAAACATTCAAAACACATGAAGTTATTGTGAATATGTCATGTCATCCTGGTCAGTAGTCACTTTGTCATTATATGTTTTGTTTTGTCTCTTGAGAAAGTTTTTGACTGCATTTCTACTTTGTCTAACTGTGACCACTTTGTTCCCTATTGGTCACTATTTATTGTCATTTCTCATTCTTTCACTTTCTACCCATCTAAATGCTCAAAGGTAAAGTGACTCTCTTGTACATCAAAGATAATGATGCTTTTATGAAAACATTTAGCAATTCTTCACCTTTTGTTCTGGTAGTCCAATCCATTTACATTAGAAGTCATCATAAAGATGGCCAGTATTGTCACTTTGTTTTCTTTCTGTCTATGGTTCTTGTATCTCTCTTCCTCTCTTGCTAGAACTTTTATGTTCTATTGATTCTTGGTAGTACCTTACTTTGATTCCCTTCTGTAGTTTTGGTATCATTTATTTGTGTTTCCTCTGTGGCTGTCATGGAGTATAGACAAGTCATTATATACATATATTACATTTTAAAATTATAAAACATACCATCTCTTGCATACAAATTTCTTACTTTCAATTGCCCACCCACTTATAATGAGCCATTAAGATAAAAATATATATTTTGAAATTTTGTATCTATTACTTTTATTACATAGGCATACATACCTTCTATATCAGAATTTAAAATCACTACAACATTTTATCACTCTGTCTTTCTCCCCTGTCTCCTGTATTTTCAGGCCAGAGACTATGAATCCCCATGTGTCTCTAGTTCAAGCATAGGAGGTCTTGCTTCAGTATCCCAAAGGCATACATGATAGCATGGTCGGCAATGATCAGTGAAATTAGGGGAAAAAAAGAACAGAGTGAAAGGATGGAGAATGGAAAAAAAAATGGACATGAAGTTCCCCTCTCTCAAGAGGCACCATTTTAGTACAGTGCTTAAATGGAGAAACCATGCACTGTAGCATTAGGGAACAATTTATTCAGGGTGTTGAACTCATCACCGGAGTCTGACCCATACTAATACATTCGCACATTGGGAACAGATGCTTCCGGCTGATCATCCATTCCTCTAAAACACTATTCCCCTAAGAGAAGCACACTGTAATTTAGAGTTCTTTATTAATAAATTACCCCCATACTGCATGCCTACATGCAAGATTAAATTTAGATGCCTTAATTGAAATGTTCTGTTTTTGTGTCATCCATGACCTCATTTTGCTAGTTGCCAAAACATTGTGAGGGAGTAGAGGGCGAATCACCTTCATGCCAGTCTGCTTTATTATTTGTGTGAACCAAGCACAAAGACGTCCCACATGCCTTTGGGTTCTTTCACTTGTAAACAATAGGGGAGCCTATCCACTTCATGAATGACCTGTGTTTAAAATGAGGATGATGGAAAATACATTTTTTTTAGATTTACCTAAAGAATGTTCCCCCTGAACTTTACTATTAAGGTGCAGGTGTTAATAGCCAATGGCCACTGCTGATGCCATGCAGGTTAATCCATTACTGAATATTGTCCATAAATTTTAAAAAAAAGAACCATTATACAAGATGGAAAATACCTCATTTAATTGTCAGTGTATTTCAGCCCAAGTTGGTAAGGGCAATAGTGACCAATACTAAAAGTGTAGTGCATACAGCTAATTGTCTCACACAAAACAATGGCTTCATAAGCATAGACTACCAGTCTATCTAGGAGAAATGGCAAACACAGGTATCAAATCAGTCCCTTAATTGTCAGTAATTCAATAAATTTATAAGGCCTTTGGATTAAGAATGAAGAACTTAGTGTCTTAAAATCTGTGTTTCTCTCTCCCTGAAGTTTACTTTACATCTCGTAGAGATTTTATGTTTTCCTGAGCCACTAAGTCTGCCAGTCACTCAGTCAATATATTTCAACAGTCATCAGATAATGTTGGAGATGTGAGATATGGTTGGACAAGAGGGACTGGTCCTGCTACTTCTGGAGAAGGAAAGAGATCACTTAGAATGTGACAAACGGCCGCTGTGAGATTACACCTTTGTGATAATAGTCATGAAAGGCCTTGCAGCACAACTGGTCTGTTCTGAGTGGGGATGCAGAGCAGGACAGCAGTAGGAAGACTCCCCTGCAGACATGGAGAAGTGCTTTGTGAGCAGAAGGAAGGTGAAATGCCAAGGCATTGAAGTGAGAAGTGGCATTTATGAAAACAAGACATGAAAAAAGGACTCGGAGTCCATGGCAAAGAGCTTAAATTTTACTCTGTCAAACAGGAAATATTGATGGGTTTTGAGCAACTGTTATTTATGGTCCTATTACTTAAATCACTCAGTTTGCTTCTAGGAAAGGATATGATACAACAAGCAATTATTTTAGAGGAAAGAGAGAGAGAAGAAGAAGAAGAAGAAGGAGGAGGAGGAGGAGGAGGAGGAGGAGAAGGAGGAGAAGGAGGAGAAGGGGGAGAAGGAGGAGAAGAGGAAGAAGAGGAGTAAGAAGAAGGGGAAAAAAGAAAAGAGAGGGGAGAGGAATAGAAGGAAAGGGGAGAGCAGAGGAGAGGAGAGAAGAGAAGAGAGGAAAGAGAGAAGAGAGGAGAGGAGAGAGGAGGAGAAGATGTAGACATCCAGGTGAGAGAAGGTCATATCCAGGAAGGACTTGGATTATATGGGAGATAGTAGTAATTGATTAGCTCCATAAGCAATTTTTCAGTTAGTGGAGAAAATACTTTTTTTTGTACAAACTTTCAAACATAGATAAAAAGATCCAGATGGTGACATCCAGGGTTGGGGCTTGCACACCTAACTGGATGTGCAGTACCTATGTGGGTGGATAGTGGTGACATCTTCTGAAAAGGGATGTCAAGATGAATTGAATCAAGATGGAATAAATTTTCCTGTCCAGGCAATGTGAATTCGGGAAGACTGTTTCTATAATAGGACTGATGGTGGTAAAAAGGGAGAAATGGAAGGATACTTCTTACATGAGCATTCTCCTGATGGCAGACAAGGACTGAGAACCAAGAGGAACATCTCGGCCTGCCTTTGTTCCTGGGTGCAGTTTTGTGTTGAATCCTCATGATTAGCTTTTTTTCTTAAATAATTGTATGGGAGACTCTAACATATGAACATGCTATAACTTGGTCATATTCCCAAAAGATTGTTCTTTTGTTCCCTCTCCCCCACCTCCATTCCACAGAGGCATCTCTCTCTCTCTCTCTCTCTCTGTCTGTCTGTCTCTTTATTTCTCTTTCCACTCTTGTTTCTTAAAGTGTTATCTGAGAACTGACTTGTAATCTTTCAGTATTTTTTTCACACTGGGCATTGTAACATTGATTTTAATATGTATTTGGTGGTAAATTAACATGTCTACTTAACATATCCAATCTTTTCTCTTCATAAACATGTGAAACATGGCTATCTGTTTTAATGGCTTTGTGCACTAGTCTGTATCATGGCATTTCTGGACCTGTCTCTAAGCATTGACTTTTTTTTCCACATGGAATATAATGTTATTCTTTTTAAAAAATTATTTATTTAGTTAGAGAGAGAGAGAATGGGTGTGCCAGGGCCTTCAGCTGCTGAGAACAAACTCTAGAGGTGTGTGCCCACCTTGTATGCATGTACAACATTGTGCGCTTGCATCGCTGTGCATCTGGCTTGTGTGGGACCTGGGGATTTGAGCAGCAGTTCCTAGGCTTTACAGGCAAGTGCCTTAACCACTAAGCCATCTCTCCAGCCCTTTATTAGATGCTATATGTTATAAATTTTATCTTTTCATCTCACCTGCTACAGAATGCTGTATATATATTTATATACATATTACTGTATTTTTTTCTTTGTTATAGTTAACACTTTTGAGAAAAGCTTCATTCTTTGAAACTTACTTTTAGGTTTGGTTGGTTCATGTCAGAGCAAACTTTAAGAATGATTTTACCCCATCGCTGATGCAATAGTTTTCTATATTTTCCACCTGATGCTTCTCAATGACCTTTTTTTTTTTTTTTAAATCACTGATTTCTGATTGAGACGTCCCTAAAAATGGTAAAATCTGTGGTCAGTCCTCTGACCTGGAGTGTTGTTAATTCTTGTTGCTGTTCTGTTGTGTATATACCGGAGAAGTTAGCTCAAACATATATGCTGGTTAGTGTGTAAATGAAGGCTCCTGGTAGATATACTTCTCTGACTCTCTTTTGTCTTTCCACTCCCACTCCCTGTCCTTCTGTTCTGCTCTCTACCTTCCTCCTGATCTCAACACTCAGAGCACTCTTAGTTTTTCATCCTCAAAGATGATTGTCCCAATTCGCTGAGAGTAAATGTTCAATATCTTAAAATTTCCATTTCTTATATTCAACACAGTATTTGACACCACTTTAGATAATGAGGTAAAACTCTTTATTACTTTCATTCCTCTTTCTGTGATCAAACTCCTAACAAGAAGCAACTTACAGGAAGATGGGCTTATCTGGCTCTCAGTTAGAAAAGATACAGTCCACGTTGGCAGGAAAGGCATGGGATGCAGCCGTGTTAAGGAAGCTTGTCACATTTCAGTCAACACTTAGAAAGAAAGGCAAGGAGAAGTAAATGCTGCTAAGCTCCCTTTCTCCTTTCAGTCTTAGACCCAGGCCATAACTGTCCACAGTTAGAGTAGATCTTCTCACCTCAGCTAACCTAATCTAAAAGTTTCTTTCCTTGTTCAGATATTTTGTCTATTATTTGATGCTAGATTCAATTCAAGTTGACATTGGAGGTTGCCCTTCACAACTACACCCTTTGTCAACTTGCATTCCAAACCTATATATATATATATTTTTTTTTTCAAGGTAGGGTCTCATTCTAGCCCAGGCTGACCTGGAATTCACTATGGAGTCTCAGGGCAGCCTTGAACTCACGGCGATCCTCCTACCTCTGCCTCCCGAGTGCTGATATTAAAGGTGTGCCACTGTGCCTGGCTTCAAACCTGCAATTTTTAACGTTAACCTTCTTTCTCTTGTCCTCATAGTCTTATGGCCAGCTCAAAATGCAAAATGGTCCCAGTCCAAATTTAAAAGGCTAAAGTCTCTTTATAGACTCACAGAAATTGATTTCGAGTCCCTACAATATTAAAAGTTCAAGTTGCATACTTATATTCTATCTTGCATTGAAGTCTATCTACAGTGTGCAGTACCACAGAGTAAACATTTAAATTCCAAAAGGGAGGACTGTGTCCATAGCAAGGAAAGACAGGTCAACAACAGCAACAGAAGACTGAAGCTTGGCAGGTCAAACATAAATCCGAAAGTTTCATTTCTGGGATCTAGAGAGTTCAAGATGGAATCAAATGGCTTGGGTAGGACCACTTCTCCAGCTGGTCTGCCTGCAGTACACATGGACTCTTTCTTGGGTTGGCCCCATTCTGTGCCTGTATCTTCTTTCTTTGGCAGAAATCCCATGGACTTGGCTCATCCTGGAGTCTCCAGTGAAACCTAGTCTTCACTAACACAACCTTATGCATTAGCCTGTCAGGGCCTCCTTGCAGGGACGCCAACTCTGTCACAAATTCCCTGACCTCAGAAGCAATCTGAAAATGGTGGTGTAAAACTCTGTGACCCTCCCACTCCTGAACCTTTCCTGCTTGTAAAATCAGTACCACATGAACAGTACTTCCAAGTTCTGCTTCCCATCTTGGGGTACAGGGTGCCCCCTTTAAACCACAGTTGCATCAGCCTCCGTGTGCTTCTAGGCTGAACCTGGAGAAGTACTTCTCTAGGCATTTTCTTTCAACCAGGGAATGCATTCAGTAGCGTTCTCAGTTTAAGTTGTGTACTTTCAAATGAATTTACATTTTTACCAGATGGAGGCTTCAGAGGGCAGATTCTTGTTCTAAAGGCACCTTTTCTGTTGTTCCAGTGCCAAGCAGAGAATTTATCTTTCATGGAGTCCAATTTGCAACAATGGCAGCTGTTCTCTGTATTAATTTGGTCTGCAACTTTAAACTCCCTCTTTCCCCCACAAAAGGGCACATCTTTAATATATTGCCATCCCACACATTGCTACATTACATATATCATAAGATAAGAGTAGTGAACGATAACCATACTCCAGCCTGAGTTTTTTCCTTCTTTGTCTTGAGAGTTCTTCCCTCAAACAAATTAAATACATTTGAATTCAGCCTCATTTAACTTATCAGGCTAACAGGAAATACATCAAGATTCTTTGCCAGAATATGAGACAAACTGCCTGTAGTCCAGTTCATGAGAATTTTGGTCCCCATCTGAAACCATATGTGCAGTCTATTGTATAGCATTATGAGCTTCCAAACACCCACCAGAATGGCCTGTTAAGCTGTTTTCAGGATTCTACTGTTTCCAGCCTAAAATTCCAAATTTTATTTTCTTCCCCTAAATCAATTCCAGAGTCCTAGGAACTGCCTGGTGTAACTTATCACAACAAAAACCTCATTACTAGTACCAACTTCCTGTACTAGTTACTTTCTTTACTGCCATGGTATCTGGAAAGAAGTAGCTTAGGGAAGCCTTTTTACTGTTCTGTAGTTTAAAGGAACATAGATCATCATGCAAGGGGAACCATCATATGGAGGATTATGGGAGCTGGTCACATTTCAAAATACAGGAAGCAGAGAATAACACATACAGGTTCTCAGTTTATGTTATTCTTCTTATTGAGTCCAGGATTCTAGTTTATGGAAAGATGCTGCTAACAGTTACAGTGTGTTTTTCTACCTGAGTTAGCCTAATCTAGAAATTCCCTTTTTAGACAATCCCAGAGATTTGTATCTGTGGTGATTCTAGATTCAATGAGCTTGTCAATCAACACTAATAATACATCTGTTAAAAAAATTATGATTATTTTAATTATGTCTTGAAGAATTACTTATTTTTATGAAACTTATTAATGTATACTATGAGTTATTTCAAATAGTATAATTATTTCTTTAAATATTTGCTTATAATTTTAATTTTTCATGGATGTTAGAGAGCTGGAAAGCAGTCTACATGGCTATTTCAAATAACTATCCCAAATAATTATTTCATAATGAATAAAGAACAAATAATATATGAATATATCTCTAGGCTACCAAGCCTGTGAAAAATGCATTAAAGCATAATATTTCAAATAAGGAGTTTGGAGGTCAGATTTTTTTTTTTTTTGATGTCTTATTGAATGGTCCAATGCTTTTTCAGTGGGCCTGTTAATTAGACTGTATATTTAGGTTTTTTGTTGTCATTAATTCTCCAATTTAGCAAATTTGTGTACAGGATGCTCCAAAGAAAGCAATGTTAAACAGGCCACTGAGTATACTTTCGCTGCCATTTTGAAGTACTTAATTAGAACTTTATGTTTAAAGAATCTACAGTTAAATTCTTTTTTAGGCTGTCATGAATAAAATAACACTAGTCACAAAGTAAACTAAATGCTTATTATAAGATGTAGGGTATAAATGAAAGACTTTTAGGGAAATGATGAAAATCTCAAGTTATTCCAATAAAAAACCTAACATATAATTTACTTCACCTTTTCAAAAAAAAAAAAAAAAGTGCTGTCACCACATTCATGCAATCTGTAGGAAGGTATCACCAACCTGAAGTAGTTGAATATTAGTAAGTACTGATATATGGAATTTTCCCAGTAGCCTTTGACCTCACTGTTCTAAATGTTCCAGAAAATTTTATTTACACGAACTTCCATAAGCCCTATCATTATTGATACAGCTCAAAGTCCACAATTTGTAGTTGCAATTTGCCTTAAGCATGAGCTATTCAATCTATTTAAAGAAATATAGCGATCATTATAATGTTTCTGAAAATTAGGAATCAGGTAAAGTATTCAAAAAATAAATATAAATTTTTGTAATGCTTTACTTTAATGGCACATGAATTAAAACTGCATTATAATGAAATTGCTGCTGAACATTCCCATTAATATCAAATGAATTCATTATGACCAGCACAGTTACAATGAATACTAAATGAATTAATAATAATGAAACATTTAAATTGCTGCCTAATTGTTTTATTTCATTTTTATGTATATTTTGGTCCTATTTTAACTGTTAGGTTAATAGACTATGACATTAAATAATTCACTTTCTTGCCTAGTAGTGAGTAATGTGTTCACACCATTTCTGATGATCTCTGTTATTTTTCTTTTTTTACTTTTTTTTTTTTGGTTTAGGTCAGTCTTTCAATGTCTTGATTCATTCTTTGATATTAAAAACACTAGATTAACAAATGTAAGTTTCAACCTGTAAAGGTAGCAACCCAAGACAGTAAGCAACATTATATGTCATTATGTATTGACATGAGCCAAAAATTACCTGAAAATGATAAATTTGGTCTGTAAGGTTCTCACTAATTGTGCTACCAAAAACACCAATAAGCAGGGTGTGGTAGTTTGAATGTAAGTCCCCATGCCCCTGGGTGTTTATTAAAGTTGAGTTTGCAGCTTCAGTCCTACAGGCAGATTCCTGCTAGAGAGTGCATGGCACTGGGATGATCCGAATTCCCGGCCAAAACTGAAAAGAGCAGACTGAGTTCTGACAGTGTGCTTGTTTGTGGTGCTGGTTGTTTGGTGGCTTCTTATTCTGCTTGGATCTGTAAAAGGGAACGAGATTCTTCTACCATTGATGGAACAGCCAAGGGATCTGTAAGCTTGAAACAAATCATTTTCTCCCATAACTGTGTCTGGTTGGATGTTCGTCCCAGCAATGTGAAGTGGACTTCAAAGGCAAGCAACAACAACAGTAACAGAAGTGTTTTATTCATATTTGTCAGTTCTACATCATCAAGTTATTCTCATGATCTTATCATTTCTGGAAATAATTTTACAAAAATAAACATATCTGAAGGTGTGTGTTACTAATCTGCTAGGCATCTTTTAATCCAATGACGTTGTTGATCAAGATTGGTCATCACATCTGGTAAATTCATTAAACATTGCCAAAGTCTTTGTTAGTGAGAAGAAATATTTGGCACAGACTCATCCTGTGTTCTTTGGGTCCAGGGTTCAAGAGCTCTTCATGCACATCATTCAATCTCTCCCTTCCAGTACGCAGATACTTAACCTCACTCCAGAAGACTTCATTAATCATATCATCTCCTGTGCAGAACAACGACAGGCTGTGCTCCATCTACAGGTTGTTTTTTTTTTTTATCAACTTAATAAGATTTAGTTTTTGGTAAGTGAATAGTATAAGCTGGAGTCTAGATTTCTAGCATCTTCTCATGAAGAGACATCTCCTTTAACCCGCTCTCTGTAAATTATGTAGGTAATGATCAAACAGAATGGAATAGAAGCTGGAATGTTTATCACAGTATTAGCTTTCTATGATGTAACGCTCCCTCACCTGTTTAGGACACATGTATGCCTCTCATACATGATTAGGTTGTGACCAATGAAGATTAACAATTGGTCTTCTGTGTCTATAGTTTCTAAACCCACAGATTTAACCAGCCGTGGATAGAAAATTTTAAAATAAAAAAAAAAGATATTTAAAATGTTGTATATGTTTCTTCATGCCAGGATTCCCTACCCAATACTTTGTATCTTTGTATTATGTGCTATGTACTATTTATAGATGATTTAGAGATTCTTTGAAATATGTGGGAAGACTGCATAGAAGATTATTGAATACCATGCCATTTTAGGTAAGAGACTTACGCTTCTAAAATTCTTCCTGTCAGTAAGGTACTCTGGATCTAATCTCCCATGGCCACCAAGAGCAACTGTACATTGAATCTCCCTCTGCCCATTTTCTGGCAAGGTGTTTGAGGTTCCTTCTGTAAGGAGTGTTGCTTATAGGAAGATATCTCCACAGGGCCTCTGAGAACATGAGCATAAACATATCTAACCAACAGGATGAATTCAGTCACAGAAGCAATACCACAGTGATCAGTGGATTTCAACACAACTCTGAAGAAATAGGGTTACCCATAAGTATGCATAGCCTCAATCTGGACATAGGCTGGGCACTGGGGGAGAGCAATGTTTCTCTGGGACCCAGACCCAGATCAAGGATGCTTGACAGAGAGCAAAAAAAGCTATTTAGACAAAGCACGTTTTATCTTTTATTTTGTTTTGTTTTCTGTTTGTTTGATTTTTGAGGTAGGGTTTCACTCTAGCCCAGGCCGACCTGGAATTCACTAGGTAGTCTCAGGGTAGCCTCAAACTCTCAGCAATCCTCCTACCTCTACCTCCCGAGTGCTGGGATTACTGCCTCCCTAGTGCTGGGATTAAAGGCATGTGCCACCATGCCCGGCAAAGCAATTTTAAATGAATCTACTGTGCTCGGTTCAGATGATCAGTTACATCCGATGGCAGCCTTTATCCCAGCACTCCTTTCCTGTTTTCTAATTAGCCCTTTAAATTTTGTTGGAAAAAAGAAAGCTCTCTTTTTGGAACACTTATTTTAGAAAACCACAAGTTCATTCTCACTCTCAGAAATGATGTATGTCAAGAGAATCCTAACATTAAGATTCGACACTTACTCTACACCAATTAAATGTGACTGACAATTATTTATTTTATTTTTAAGTGATATAGTTACTAAATTACTAAAAAGTGGTGTAAATTTTACCATTGTGTAATAACTTACTAAAGCATTTGTAAGAGATCTTCCCTGTTTCTCACAAAAAAAAGCACCAAAATGCTTGCAATGTGAACGTTCAATACCATTTATTTTTTCAGCATCATGACTCAGACACCTTCACTGCACACTATCAGGAATGGAAAGGTGGGGTAGCTGGGGAGATGGCGCAGTGGCTATTGTTTGCCACGCACGTGTAAGTAATTAGGTTCAGATCCCCACCACCAATGTGAAGCACAGTGCATGGTAGTATATGTGCCTGCTCCCCAGAACTGGGGAGGCAGATACAGGCAGATTCCTGGGGTTCACTGGGTATCCATATTGGTAAGCTTTAGGTGTAGTGACAGAGCCTATGTCTCCTCTCTGAAGATGAAAAGATATTAAGGAGGACACCTAATATGAACCTTGGACCTCTACATGCATGTACACAAACTTTCAAGAACACACACATGTCCAGACACACACATATGAACACACATGCACACCAACATGTATACACATACATATGCAGACCACACACACATACATGGCAAAAAAACACCAAAAAACAAAAAACCCAACAATGTTAAACTGGGTCTAGGGAGACAAGTATGTAACCTCCACTACTCCACAGGCTGAGACCAAGAAGTCACAGATTCCAAGCTTACCTAGATTACAGTGTGATTTGAAAGCCAGCCTGGGCAAACCTGTGCAATAGTGGCACACAGCCTAGGTGTGTAACCGATGGATCTCTGATGGGTGATCAGATCGGCTCAGTGGAAAGGAGCCCACAGCTGGAACTATGAAGCCAGAGTCCTATGGGGACTAAGATAATGCACTCCAAGGAGAAGCTCCCCGCTGGCCTTACTGCAAAAGTGAGGCCACACCCACCAAAGTCTCTCTCAGTTAACAGCACTTGCCCGCTTTCACCTATCTTGATCTCACTTCCCCCTGGAGAATCTGTTTTTCTTCCTTAGAAAGCAACAACCAACCCAGGACACCCAGAATCTATCAACAAGACAAGAATAGGTAGCTGACTCCCTGGCTTCCACAACAGCCTTGCTACAGAAGAAAGAGCCGGATGAGCCAGTGCACTCCTTCCACACATGCCTGACACGCTGAGCCAGGGTCCAGAAGGCCGACAGTGAGGATATTCCAAACGCACCAAAGCAGAAATCCAGTAGCTGCTGAGAGCTCCACACTAAAGCAGAGTTAAAGTATACCCACCGAGGCTCGGGGACGTTTAATTGAAGAGCAGGCAGACAGAATGTAAGAGCCACAGGATGGGAAGGACATCCAGAGACATGGCCCTCCCCACCATGACTGACTATTGCTAACATAACCCATAACCCACAACTGCATGGTGAGTATCAGCAATCCCACTGAGAAGGGCCCTCAGTCGAGTAGGGGCAGGGAGGAGGTAAATGATGTTATCAACATGTGAAGTGTAAATACAAAGTTTCCAAATTAATAATAAAAAATAAAAATAAACAAGCAATAATAAAAGAAAAAACCCACAAGTAGGGGTGAAGGTGGCTCAGTGCAAGCTACGGTGCTTGCCCATTACAAGTCCCTCTGTTCAATCTGCAGTCCTGGAGAAAAGAAATGCTGTTGGGGGAAGGAACTCATATCTAATCAAATTACGTAAAACAGCTAACATTTTCATATTTATTTTGGTGAAAGTCTACCTAAAGGATGGGAGAATGCCCTCCACTCCCTCACCCCTGGGACCAGGACAATTATGTACCATTTACTTAATTAACCAGAGGATTTCGGATTACACACAATTTTTTTTTTCATTAATTCATTTTTCCTCCTGGAAACTTTTTTTCTTTGACTCAACTTTCTCAACCTGTCTCCTTTCCCTAACCTAAACTGAGGAAAAGAGCTTTGAAACCCTTTCGTCAAAGGGATGGCTGCTGATCTGTAAACATTCCATCTCAAAACTTTCATCATGGAAGCTCTGAGAATGCTTGGCACCATCTGTGCCTTGATTTTCCTTTCTTCTGACTTTCGTTCTCTTTCTCTCTCTCTCTCTCTCTCTCTCTCTCTCTCTCTCTCTCTCTCTCACTCTTTTTTTTTTTTTTTTAATTTGGAGCGGAGGTGCCAGCCGAGCCAGCCTGCGCTTCTGTTTTCTGCCAAAAAGACAAAAAGAAAAAAAGAAAAAAGAAATGCCATGACTACTTAAATCATATTTTTTTCAGTGTCTCTAGTATAAGCAGTGTACATTTCTACTGAGTTTTCTTTAAGAATCTGTTTTTATCATCCTTTACAATAGAAAACGCACAAGAAAACGTGTGGTCTATTAGCAGAAAACAGAGGCCCTGGCAGGCTCCAGAGCAGCACAATCCTGCAGTTGGGAGGCTGGGCAGGAACCCAAGTTTGTCCACGCCTAAGAACAACACTGTCTGCTAAAATTACAGTTTTCCCTTTTCACAAACCTCAAAGTTGTGAAACTTTGCTAACTTTAAGAAAAGAACAGTTGGTCATACAAAAGATACTCTTCCAAATTCACCGAACGACTTACTTGTACTTGCAAATGAACCACTTGGAGTGAGTCTTAAAATGTATTTGTTCCAATTATTCTACTAAGGTAGCAAGCAGAAAGTAATCATTTTCTATGTATACTGTGAAGAAGAGACTCCAAATGTTAGTTCCAAAGAAAGAATTTGACCAATACTCGGTAAGTGGGTATGTTTTAAAAAAAGGGTGCTATAGAAATGATAGCCATAATTTAAATAGAAAAACGTGTTTTTTCATTCCATATAAGCTGAGGATGATATAATAAAATCAAATAAGAAAAGACTATTTTTTTTAACTCTGATGTTCTCTGTTTTCACGACTTTACCGAGACAAATATTGCTTATTAAGCTCTGTCATATAACTTACCAAATCAGATACATATGATTAAATAGAAAGAATGATACAAGACAAAGTAATTTGATACCCCATGAATAAATTGAGTTACATAATAGCATGTTTTAGCAACCATGAGCTAGTAATGAAATATTTCTGTTAGATTCTGTTACAATCAGGTGATAGAAATTTGCTTTTGAAGTAGGGATAAACTTAATATAAAATTATTGTCTGATAGAACTTGACTATTGAGAAGGGGAAAGAGCTCAGGAGGTCCAGATATAGAATACTGAAAGTTAATGTATCCCAGGTTGAGAGACTATAAAAGGAACTAAAGCTGAAGGAAGTTTCTTCATTCCAACACTGTGCTCTGACCTTCAAAATGAAGACGACACTCGTAGGAGACACACAGTTTGCCAGCACAGATTCTGTGGAGTGAGGGCTGGCTGTGGTGTGTAGGAGGATTGTGCAGTAGAAATAGGCAGTCTCAGGGTGGCCAGAGCTATTTAGTGGGGGTAACATGTTTCCCATACTGCACCGTAAGTGAGGACAGATCAGGAAGAGGACTGTCCTCTCATGACTAGTACTACAGAATAGCCTGGGTAAGTTGTCCTTTTGACTTTCCGTAGAAATGGCAAATGTTCATGCTGTAAATCATGAAAGGACATGCCAGCTATGATAAGAAATGTAAACTTTATTATGAACAACTCAAAGATCAATAATATCAGAGTTCACTTTGATGAACACTTGCAAGTTCACTCAGATGGGTAGTTCTTATATACAGAGTATTTATACCAATTTCCTTTACCCTTCAAGAATGCCTTATTATGTACAATGAATTTTCACACTTTTCACACAGAGTCATCCATATAAAGACTTACTCTAGTTGTGACTCCAATAAATAATAGTCTTCAAAATAAGGTTTATTTTTACAAATTCATAATAGCAGAGTACATTATAATAGATATTTTTTTTACAGTAGAAAAGTCTTAGTCTGTGAAATGACCCATTTGTTTCTAACAAGATTCAAACACAATGCTGGAGAGATTTCTCAGTAATGATTAAAGGTTCTTGCTTGCAAAGTCTGAAAGCCAAGGTTTGATTTCTCAATACTCATATGAATCCAGATGCACAAAATGGTGCACACATCTGGAGTTCATTTTCAGTGACAGGAGGCTGTGATATACTCTCTCTCTCTTTCTTAAATAAATAAATAGTTAAGAGATTAAAACAACCAAATTTCAGTATAATTTAATCATCTAACATACATGTCAAATGAGAGGTATCAGCAAAATTCACTGGGACCCTCTATGAGACAGAAAGATATAAGACCTTTCACTTAAAATTTTGTAATTGAGGGCTAGAGAGATAACTCATCAGTTAAGACACTTGCCTGCAAAGCCTAAGGAACTGACTTCAATTTCCCAATATCCATATAAAGCCAGATGCTCCAAGTGGCACATGCATCAGGAGCTTGTTTGCAGTGACTAGAGGCTCTGAAGTGCCCATTCCCTATTTATGTATTTAACTATCTATCTATCATCTCTCTATCTGTCTACCATCTATTTATCTGGTTCTTCATTTCTCTCTCAAACAAATAAAATAATTCTTTTAAAAATTATAAAATATAGTTGAAGAATAATTAAAAACAATGGATATTAATCCATAGCAAATCTTGACATATTTATGTCAATAACTTTAATTATAATTTTGTCATTTCTGGGTCTGTGAGATCCCACCTGTCATGTTCCCAAACATTGTTTTTCATTTTTACAAATGTGTATTTGTGAGGATATTCTTTGGAATCAGACTCAAGTGAACTTTTCCCAGTTATTTTACTCATATATTTTTTAGGGTGAAGAGTAAAATGTAACCTGCCTTCATTATATGATGTCATTAGTCTACTGCTATCATGACAAATTATTTATACTTAGTGGCTTAGTGAATCTTCTGAAGGACAGTACTATTCAGTCCTATAGCCTGAGCAACTATCAAAAAAAAAAAAAAAACAAACTTCCAAGTCCTCTATATGCATAGTTTGTTTGTAATTTTGTAACACAAGAAAGAAATATCAAACTTCTCAAGAAGACACCCAGCCTAAAACCAGTCAGTCACATAAATTGTCTTTATCAAATATATTCCTCAGAAATAAAATTTAAAGCAATATTTTTAAAATTATATGTTTAATTTTATTTATTTATTTGAGAGAGAGAAAGATAAAGAGGTAGAGAGAGAAAGAGTGAGAATGGGCACCCCAGGGCCTCAGGCCACTACAAATGAAATCCCAATGCATGTACTGTCCCATATGGGTCCTAGGGGATTGATCCTGGGTCCTTAACTGCTAAGCCATCTCTCCAGCCCCAAAGCAATTTTTTTAAAAAGTTTTGTTTATTTGTTTGCAAAGAGAGGGAGGGAGAGAGAGGAAGTAGACATGCCAGGCCCTCTTGCTACTTCAAACTAGCTCCAGGTACATGTGCTGCTACGTGCATCTGCCTTTATGTGGGTATTGGGGAATTGGGGAATAAAATCCAGGCCATCAGGCTTCTCAAGCAAGCACCTTTCACTGCTGAGACATCTCTCCAGCCCACAAAGACTTTTATAAGAATTGAAAATTTTAAAGCATTTACTTACCCCTAATCTGAGTATGTTTTTGCCATATTAAAATTAGGTTTGCTTCTTTGCTCATTGTTTTTTTTTTTAATTACTTGGTATGTTTTTAAATTTATTGATTGATTTTTTAAATAAAATGTTTGTAGTCATTTCCCCTCTCCTTTGCCACCATTCTATTGTGGGTCCTTATCAGCAGGGTAATTCATTGTGGGTTCCTAAGGTCCCAGTCTGTCTGGTGGGGTGATGGTATGTCAGAATTCCTCCACTCTGAGGCTACTGCAAACTTTCCACCCTTCTTCTGCAATATTACCTGAGCCTTGGCAGGCAAGATAAAAATCCGATATAGTGTTGAGTTCTCTGTAGCTTCTGATCCCTATTTTGACGATATTTGAGTGACCAGAGTATCTGTAGTCATCTGTCTGGAACTGGTTTTCAAGCTAACCTTGACAGCAGAAGTCATGTCATGGCTTCCTCTTCCATGACTTCTGTGCCCCACTGATGAAGGTGACCCATCTGCTGGTAGGTATTTGGATATCTATTCTTTTAAATATTTTATTTTTATTTATTTGACAGGGAAAGAGGGAGAGAGAGAGAGAAAGAGAGAGAGAGAGAGAGAGAGAGAGAGAGAGAGAGGAGAGTGAGTTAGGCTAATAGAGAAAGAGAATGGGCATGCCAGGGCCTCCATCTACTGCAAATGAACTCCAGGAACATGCACCCTTGTGCATATGGCTAACGTTAGTCCTGGGGAATCAGACCTGAGTCCTTTTGCTTTGCAGGCAAATGCCTTAACTGCTAAGCTATACCTCTATTCTTAATGTATTGATGTATCCTGGTTCACCCCAGTATTCTCACCATCTGTAAGATAGAGAACATTCTCCAAGCAAAAGTGAGAGGAGCTTGGATTAAAAGGGATAGACATGCTTTCTAGCAAAACTTATTGATTATGTGTCTATACTTCTTAGCTGAAAAGCAGCATAGGTTATATCTGGAGTCTAGTGAGTTCTTATCCTAGGAAATCTGGCTAAGTTCCCAGAACTGGATATGAGTTCACCTCACTGAACTGATTTTACCCAGACAATGAGCAGTTAGTTACCCACATTGCCTGTGAGCCAGTATTGTACCAGTGTGTACTTCTTGCCTTTCTGGCTGATTTTGTATCTAGCAGGAGCTCCTGCTTATTCACTCTGCTGGCAACCGTTATTCCCTGGATTATCCCACAGCACTTTGCAGCTGTATGAGAACTAACCAGGAAGGAACTGGCTTCCCTCTCCGATCCAGCCTGGTCTCTCCACGTCTTGTGAATGTAGGCTGTGTCAACTCCTGCAGAGTTGTTTTTCTATATTCATAGCAGCATGAAAGTGAGCTCATTTTAAACTACATGTAAGAAAAGATAGTTAAAGTAAAATTAAAATAATTAAGCTATCTGCTATCCTATTGAAAATCTCAGGTTTTTTTCTTTCAATTTCTATCTTTATGACTTAATTGTACTAAGCAAGTATGAACCAGCTTGGGATGTAAAGGGTGCCATTCTCAACAGGATACAGAAAATGTATATTAGCTTGTCTTCTCTACTACTTTACTACAAAAAATAATTGAGGTAAAATAACAAAATAATTTTTTTCTATATAGCTTTTTAAAACAATTTTATACCTACTCTGTGTTGAAAATAATTTCATGTCAGGCATGTCTTAAAGATCCCAATTCATTAAATTATGACAAAGTCATAGATCAGTATGTGGTCAGTACTATCCCCATAACAACATTGTTTGAATACATGGGTACGGGCATGGGAAAGATGTTTTTTTTTTTTGTTTTTGTTTTTTGTTTTTTTTTTTTGTTTTTCGAGGCAGGGTCTCACTCTAGCCCAGGCTGACCTGGAATTCACTCTGTATTCTCAGTGTGGCCTCCGATTGATGGCAATCCTCCTACATCTGCTTCCCGAGTGCTGGGATTAAAGGCATGTGCCACCATGCCCGGCTAAGACTATGTTTTTAATATCCTCTATTTTGCTGGATAGTTTTGGAACATCCCACTTTTGCTTAGATGGTGTATCTGTCTTCCTGTGCATTTTTAGGTCTTGTATTTAATTCAGAAACAAAAATGGAAAGAATGGCTTTCTAAGCTTCTCTGTCCTAAAGGCTAGCATTTCCTTTATATGTTAACTTCTCTGCCTCACACATTCAACTCTTATGACAAAAACTTTGATCTCTTAACTTGGTGTTTTCCATATCAGAGAGAAATATGGAGTAGGTATAGAGCTGACCCAGTCCAACACAGGTAGTATTTTTCAGCATTTTATGACAGTCACATTGTCTCTGTGAATCTCACATCTGGCACTGCTGCACATATCCAAATCTATATTGTGTGTGTGTGTGTGTGTGTGTGTGTGTGTGTGTGTGTGTGTGTGTATCAGAATCTATTCTGATTCACAGAAGAGTTAACCTGCCTTTTGTTAGTGAGATAGCTTATTGTTTGTCACATTTTATAACATTTATACAGTTTCTTCAAAAGAACAAATTGCCCATGTTCCCAGAGATGACTACTGGTGCCTGTATGAATGTGACTTTGTCAATATTTTTCCTGATTTGGTCCATTCTTATTTCTTGCTGTCATCAGTAGGCAGTTAAATTGTTCAGCTACAAAGAAAACTAGCCATAATAATCTAGAGTGAGGTCCTTGACTAAAATAAACTTCTGTGTTATGATCAGATAGCAATGACTTCCCTGTGTACATGGGCATTCCCCCATTATGAAAATATGATCCAGGGTATAGAACACTTGGGTGGCCTGATGTTTCTTCACAAAAGTCTTCAAGTTGTAGACAGGCATCTTCAACTACAGATCGAGTTATCTAGTGAGCATTCATGCAAGCAAATACATCAAGCGTGTGTTCATTGCTTGCGTTACCAGGGGAAAACTCAGTAATGGTAGGGTATTGCCTTCTGATAACCACACTATTTGCACGTCATCCAGAAAAGCAGAACACCAGACTGTTCCATTAAGTTGTCAGTCAGAACTTATGAAGAGGCACACAGTGTATGTTACATGTTTGAATTTTAGAAGGCATGAAAATTACAGGATTGTGAGAATGCTAGTCAATTTTTTTTTTCTCTACAAAGGAAGAACATTCAAAAAGTAGCTTTTCCCCTCAGATTCGAAATATAGCAATTCCCACAAGCTTTTATTTTGTACTTTTTTTTACTCATATCTCCAGAAAAAAAGTTTGTTTTATATATTGCCATAACGTTTTACAGTTTATGGACACTTGCTTGTATATTACTAGATTTATAACTGGTATGCTCTATAAAATATTTCTTCATTTTGCAGCCACAAATTCTAAAGGTATATGTCACCGCACTAGCGACTGGCTTTCAGCATTATAACAAAATTCACATTCTTTTAATACTACAACTCAACCTTTGTAATGTGCTTAGCACATATTTGTATTCCTTAACTTTAAAAAAAAAACAAAAAACAACTATTGGCTCTGGCATTCCACATGTTGGGTCACGATACACAGCTGCTTGCCTCCTGCCCATAACTGATGGCTAGCCCCACAATGCACAATCCACATTCCACAATGAGGAGGGGCCCTGAGGAGGGGAGAGGACAGGAAGGAGACTAACAATGCTACCAATCTGACTGTGTACACTGAGTACAAAACTAATTAAAAAAAAAAAAACAGAGGAAAAAATAAAATCAAAAGTATTGGAGCAACATAACAATTACTACTAACTTTGGGGAAAAAAGAAAGTTAGTGTAGCAATCGGTTTAATTTGACATAATATGGCACTTTGTCCTTCATTATTTATAATTTTATTGGGAAATATGCACTAATACAATTTTTACACATGAAACAAAACATAAGGTAGATTGGTAATTAATATAAAAGGATTCAATAGCACATAAAGGTGCCTAATATATCTACCTCTTCATACACCTATGCTAGTTTTCTTTCGTTGGAAGACACTAAAGATTGAAAATCAAGAATGCTAACTAATTGGATGCATTCTCAGTTAACTTGAAGGTTGCATATAAAAAGAAAATGAAGTTGACTGTGAGGAAGGAGAATGAATAGTTTACATAAAAGTATCAAGAGGGAAAAAAAATGGATAGGAAAGAAAAAGAATGTCGGCTTTTTTAACAACATGAAAGGTCTCCTCTAATCACTCAAAGTGGAATGATTTCTCTTACCCTGTCACTGAATGAAGGAAAAGTTTGAAATCAGAATTCATTATATTCAGGAGGCTACAGAATGACTTTGTACATAAGTTTTTATAGAAAATAAAGAAAATATCTGCTGAAGTGTAGTTCAAGGGGAAAGCACTTGTCAACTTTGAGCAATCCCCAACACAAACATGCAAAACAGGTTTACATTGAGTGAGATTGGCAAAGAAGAAAATCTTCTTTGGTGTCTGTGTACTGTTTGAACAGGGTTTTTAGACATATGCTTTTAGCTGCATGAAGTAAAACTTTCTAAGTTTCTTCATGAGACGACATCACAGAAGACATCAAGAGATACTTTAACAGAAGGGCAAGAGTTCCTTTAGGATGGGGGAAAAATAAGAGGAGCATTAGCAATTGCTATAACTGTGACCATTTAGGGCAGGGCCCTCCTCTCGGGCCTCAGCACAGGAATTTCTGGATCACTCTGCTAATGATTCATGTTTAATGGTCTCTACTGAGCCTCTGCTCTCTTCCCAGGAACAAGAGATTGCTTTTCTCTTCAGTCTATAGGTTTCTCTATCTCAGTGCTTGAGCTGCCTCTCAGTTTTAGTTTATTCATAGACCATCATGGCTTAATATGTGTTTGTAGTAAGTGTTCTGCTCTCTCTCACAACTTCTCCAATTAAGCACATGCTTTCTAATCACTATGAGATTAACTCACAGGACCTTGTGTTCCTAGCGGTTATGCCTCAGGGTAAATACAAAGAGATACATTGGCCAGAAAGTTCCCTGAATAGGGTAGTTTGTTTTAAAGGGGGGTATTTGATTCAATTGACATGTATTACAATGAAAGGATCTTGGATAACTAGTCATACCTGAAAATTATGTTGGCTTTCTTTTCTTAATCAACTATGAGACTGGAAATTCTGTTCATGCCTCTTATACTAAAGTTCTCAGCTTTATATTTTCATATAATACTCCTTCAAGTATTAGAAGGCAATACATTTTTGGTTTCACTAAAAAACAAAACTCATAGAAGAAGAAATAACATTTAGGAGAATAAGATACTTCCATAACATTGTTCAGTAGACAAAGCATACCTAATTTCACTTCATATGTATGACTCTGCAGCCAGGCATGGCAGTGCACAGCAATACTGGGGAAGCAGAAGAGAAGGATCACCAAGAGTTCCAGCCACCCTGGAGCTACACTGAGCAGTTATGTCACTACACCAGTTATTTTCAGTAACTCGACCAGTTGTAACTCTGCAGTAATTATTTCCTTGTTGAAAAAGTTTCCCTGATTAGAGTGAAAAAAATAATAATCATTGTCATAGAGAGAGATATTCAGAAGGCAATTTGACAAGTATTCTTCTAATAATATAAATACTCTGCTTACTGTGCTTACAATTCCCTTAGTCAGGGGTTTGTGCATGGGCTTGTGGTACCAAACCTGGGTTCCCTCCTGAGATATGAACTATCAATCCAATCAGGAAATAGTTTATTGCACTCATAAAACTCATGCCAACGGTAGAAAATTTTGCTGGACATGTTTTTTGGGTTACCACATGAAGTTTTTGGACCAGCAGTATTAATGGCAAAGAATTCTCCCTAAACAGCCTGAACAGTATCTTTCACTACTATGGCCCCCAGCCAGGAAATTTCCAATCCATTCCATTGATTTATCCATGCTCCTGTGGGGTATCTTCAGTAGTAGGGGCTTCCAATCTAGTTCTGTCACATGATCGACAGCAGTGTCAAAAGAGTAGATGGAATGAGAAATCCCAGGCAGTGTGAGAGTTACTTGACCAAAAACTCATAGGGAAGCAAAGCTGGGTGTGGTGATGCACACCTTTACACCCAGCTCTCAGGAGGCAGAGGTAGGTGGATTGCAGTGAGTTTGAGGCCACCATGAGACAACATAGTGAATTCCAGATCAGCGTGGGCTAGAGCAAGGCCCCACCTTGAAAGACAAAAACAAACAAATAACAAGAACAAGAACTGTCATAGGGAGGGAGCTCATCCCAGCCCTGTAATTTTTTACATGATGACTTTATGGTTCTTAGAGGTTTCTCTTTCAAGCCATGTAGAATAACTTGCTTCGAAACTGTTTAACTGCTGTTTTTCCACTCGATGTTTAATATTAGCATTATACTGCGAAGCACTTTTACAGAGAGTAGGAAGGATAACAAATCAAGGTTCCTTCTGTGTCACTATCCTATGACAAATACGCAACTATCCTTGATAGCAGTTTCCTCCAGATTGAAGCATTCCCTGGCGGGGAAGGTGCATGTTAAGCCTGGTAAAATGATTGCAATACCATTTCCTAAGGTTTTATATATAAAGGGAAAACACCTAGTTGGAGAGAGACTCAGATTGAGCTGCCTGCAAGTCATGTGTGTGATGTCCAAGCCAGTAAAGGGGCCTGTTTGAGTCACCCAAAGGAAAATGTGGCAAGACTTGTGAACAGCTGGAGTCCTTAACGAAAAAAAAAAAAAAAAAAAACCCACAAAATTGATGCAAGGCCACATGCTGTGTTGGGGAGCCTCTGGAAGGCTTTGAGGCATGGGGAGCAGTTCTCAGAGAGTACGCAAGACAGTGGGCTGCAGGTGAAAAGAACTAGGCTTGTCCCAGGAGAGGGCAGGCGTGTCCCCAGAGTGAGTCACACACATTTGCGTCCTACAATAAAGCCTAGTACGAGTGAAAGTGGCCCACCTAGCCCTAGGGCAACACAGCGGCCAGGTGTGGTTGATGAAGAGGCAATGAACAAGACTATTCCCTCTTTGTTAGTTCCTTGTAGCCTGTCAAACTGAGACCATAGGGAAGACAAACTCAAAGTGCAGGCACCACAGCAGGCAGGAGTACAGCTCCACACTCTCCTGCCTCTGGGTAAGGGTAAACAGTCCCAGTGATCTCATCAGGGGTGGAAGGATGAACAGAAGTCCCATAGAAGCTTGCTGGGGTGACAAAGAGGGTTCATCATGAAAAATATCTATAGGTTGTAGAAAGGTTAGGAAAATGGGTAACGCTCTCGATATTGTCATTGTGAGAAAACAGTTGATGCAAGCAATGCACTCTTTTCATGGCGTATTGGACCTTGCCAATGTTCTCCAGGATCCCCTCATCTGCTGACTTCTGAGACCAATATTGCCTCCTGGGAACAGCTGATGGATCTTCAGAGATCCTGCCTACCCTCTGTGAAAACTTTTTTTTTTTTTAATAATAGCAGTACATAAGGTACTATACATGTAATAGTGCTAATCTCTGGGTCTCTTACATGCATGTTTAGAGCAGTTTCTGAGAAGACAGTAAAGTTAAGTAATTTAAAGAAAGTTACAGTGAATGAATGCAAAGGGCACTCCTAAAAGCTAGGGGTTGTTGAATGAAAATTAGTGCCAAGAACGGGCTACCTTCTGAAGAGTTGTTGGCCATAGATGCCCATGAGGCTCCCCAAGAGACAAAACGGTTATTGCCACTGTTGTTGGATGCAGTCTAGAACTGAATAGTAAGGCCCTATTGCCGAAGGCACGGCATGCTTTGATTATAGGGCATGGAGAAATCAGGTTGAAACTGACATAGAAGCATCCTGGCTTGCTTTTATAGCACTGAAAAATAATACACGGTGCTATGGGAGATTGGTCATGCACAGCCCTACCAAGACATATATCCTGTGTGCTACAATACCTGCACAGCAGGCAAGATGTGACTGTCAGAGCAACAGTGGCATGACTGTTTTGTGTACAAATAGCACGTTTTTGATTGGAATTAAAGTCCTTTCCATAGGAAGGAGTTCATGCCTTGTAACTAAACCTTGTCAAAAGCCCATGGCTAAGATCATAGGCCCTCATGGGTACACAACTGTTACTGTTCTATTAGATGAATGTGTCGTTTCTCCTGGCAAGTTGCCTGCTTAGTAAGCATCTGGGATCATGCCCGTAGAGCATCACCGCTGTTACTACTGCTGTCCTTCTTGGTTGGAGGTGAACTTTTTGTAGTTTGTGGTGGTTGCTAACGGAGGGGCTCAACTGGCCAAGCTTCTGAGACTAAGTGACTATTGCTGTGACAAGAATGGTCCATTACTTAGCAACAGATGGACATTTATATCACCCCCTCCAATGCTCAGGGAACACTGTGGAAGAGAGGGTAGAAAGAATGTAAGTGTCAGGCAAAAGGGTGAATCTTGTATAGTGATTTCCTCCAACTTAAAATATTCCCTGGGGAAGGGGCAGTTAAGAAGCTTGAGAGACCCAAAAAGTCAACAAGCTGGAGAAAAGGCTGCAAGACTCCACGCTAAGGCTACATAAATGGAAATCAAGTGCCTGGGGAGAGACTCTAAGATTGAGTATCCAGCAAATCATGTAGTTTGCTTGAGTCTCTGACCAGCCAAGCTTCCTGCAGGTTATGCATTGTGCTTCAGAGATACAGCTTTCATAAATCATCATCTATGCTGGGCTGGACTTTTCAATGATGAAGCTAGCTTTGAGTCACCTGTAACCATGTCAACAACCTGTACAAAACCCCTCAACCTGCTCTGTAAATAACCCCAATAGACTCATTCATTCACCAAAACTGGCTTTGGTGTAACAGTACTTTGGTTTGTTATCTGTGCCCTATGTGGGGAAAGTAGACGTGTGTTCATGTCTCCCCCTGGAAAACTCCCTGCAATGCTATGAGGGTAACCTTGCCAGTATACTCTAAAGGTTCCTTTTTGATTATTTCAAGTGAAAGAAATTGGTCTTGGGACACAGCAGCTAATAAAATACTAAAGAAATTGTATGAAGCAGTTATAACACAGCATGAAAAGATGAAGATCCATTGCTTATACAAGCTATCCTGTCAAAAGAGTAATGATGAATACAAAGAAATCTTGGGAATGGTCTTATGTTATTCAGCTCTCTGTAGTCCAGTTGTTCTCCATGAGCCATCCAAGTTTATTCACAGACCTCACCAGGCTGTTGAAAGGGCTTTGGTCTTAGCAAATAATCTTTACTTTTCAGAATTTCTTGATAGTTTCTAAAATCTTGTTATCACCTCCAGGCAGTATGTACTGTTTGATATTCAAAGTCATACTCAGGGTAGGTACCTTGACAGGGTCAGGTCTCTAGCAGCCATACATGACAGTTTTTACAGTTCTTGGTCTCAGGTACTGCTCTTGGATACAGGGTATGTCCTGGCAGTTCATCCTCTGGACTGTGTTTGCTTACAGTGGAGGCATACACATAGTATATTATTTTGGGGTAGGGGAGCAAATGACCACCTCAGGACAAGCTTAGTCGTTTGGACCAGCACATGTCCATCTACCATTGCCCACCATCCTTAGTGATATATGGGGGTCACCAAGAAAGTACACTGAACTCCAAGTGCTTATACACATTAGGAGGTGACACTGACCACTTCAGTAGAAGAGTGGTGAGGATGATTCCCAGTGTAGAATATTCCTTTCATCCAAAGCAGTAAGTGTCAAGGCAGGGAGCTCCTATTCACCATTGATATGAACTACCATTTAGCATTTAAAGATATTTGAGATGCACAAGCCAAGCACTTGGCATCCCATGAATTTCTTTTCCCCCAAGAACACTGACTCAATAAAATTCTTTTCCCACTGCACGGCAATGTCCTGGACAGTCTTCTGCCCTGCCCTTTCTTCTTCTCATGCCCTCTCCATTGTCTTATCACATGATCATCCCTATTTCTGTTCTAGCCTAAGCCATTCAGGCCACATTCAGAAACTGCTGTAGATTATCTAGTGCATAAGCAATTGTCTCGTTTCCCTGTCCTCCTGGGGAAGGGTCTATTCACCAAGGAGGCACAACACCACAGAGAAGAAGATGGACTCCCTGGGATTTCCCCAAAATCTGTGCCATCAGCAGAGGAAACGGCCTTGCTTTCATGCTCGTTTGTCGTTTGTCCATAGCTGGGACAAAATCCTGTCACCACAGCAAGGAAGCACACAACCCTTTGATAAATGGCAAAGAGCACCCTGTCAGGATTATCCCCATCTGTACACCACTCTCTCGTGGTGCAGACTCAGTTGCGTTATCTAGTGACTCATAACAGAGACCATGCAGCTATGGCCCACACAATTCATCTTTGGTGCAGATATGAACTGCATTGTGTGGACTTCCTGTGAGGATGTAAGTATCAACTCACCTTAGCGCCAATGAAATTAGCCCATCAAATTCTAACTCGTTGAACCCGTGTGTTTATTGAAGCTGAATGCATAATGTAGCAAGCCTCACGTCACCGCTGGAAGAGCTATGGTACTCGCAGATACAGTGGTCCTCCTAGGTCTTGAATGGATGGAGCACGATTCTGTGATTTAAAAAAAAATAAAAAGTAATGAACTGCTCTCATTTGGCACAGCATAAATGGGACCTGAAGCTACAATATGAAGTGAAATAAACCAGACACAGAAGCACAAATCTGCCTGATCTCATGCACATGTGGAATCTGCAAAGGGTGATTTCACAAGAGTTTAGCACAGAGTAGTGTTGATAGAATCTGAGAGTAAACAGGAGAGAAGGACAGGGAGAGGGTGATCAATGGGCAATTAGTTAGCATTAGGAGCAAACATTCCTGATGTGCTATTTGTTGTACATCAGGGCAACTGTAGAAAACAGTAAGGAACTGTAAAATTCCAAAAGCTCAAAGGGAATATTGAGGATACTGATGGTTAAAATTTTATGCAAAATATTTGTATGTTGAATAATCACCCTGATCTCTATATATGGCTTCTTCAATTATTATATATATATATATATATATATGTATATATATATATATTATATATATGTATATTTTTATTTTTAATATTTTTTAAGTAAAATTAGCCTCTGGGAAAATGGGTCAGTAGATTAGAGCATTTGATGTGCAAGCATGAGAACCTGAGTTGAATTCCCAGTGTCTACATACAAAGCCGCATGTAGTCACACACACCTGTCACTGCAGTGCTGGTGGAAGTGGAGACTCAAAGATCACTGAGGCTTACTGGCCAGTTGGTCTAACTGAATAATAAAGTTCCAGGTTCAGTGACAGACTTTGTCTCAGGAAAAGAAAGAAAACATGAGTGACCAGAGCAGGCACCCAGTGTTCTCCTCTGGCCTGTGTACGTGCCCAATCAACTGCAAACACGTGCATGTACACACATGCATAGTAATACGCACATGTGCATATGTCACACACACACACACCACAAATATACCTACCACACATACTAACACACACATACAAATTAAGTAACTAGGACTTGAGAGATTGCTTACTGGTTAAGGCACTGCAAAGTCAAAGGACCAACATTCCATTCTGTTCCCCAGTACCCACTCAAAGCCAGATGCACAAAGTGGCAAATCTGCAGTTTGTTCACAGTGGCTAGAGACCCTGGTATGCCTCGATCTCTCTCTTTCTCGATCACTCTTTCATCGTCTTTTACTCTCTAATAAATAAATAAAATATTTAAAATCAAATGATAAAGTAGATAAAATAGATGAAAATAAATATACAATTTAAGCTATAAGTGTGGGAATGTAGTTTTTTTTTATGTGTGTGGTGTACGTATACACTCGTATGTGTAGAAGCACGTGTATATGTGTATGCATGTGAGACCATTGGAGAGCCTGAGATGTCATCCTTAAGAGTGCTGTACAGGGCTGGAGAGATGGCTTAGTGGTTAAGCGCTTGCCTGTGAAGCCTAAGGACCCCGGTTTGAGGCTTGGTTCCCCAGGTCCCACGTTAGCCAGATGCACAAGGGGGCGCACACATCTGGAGTTCGTTTGCAGAGGCTGGAAGCCCTGGTGCGCCCATTCTCTCTCTCTCCCTCTACCTGTCTTTCTCTCTGTGTCTGTCACTCTCAAATAAATTAAAAAAAAAAAGTTTAAGAGTGCTGTACACTTCTCTTGAGACAGGTTCTCTCCTTGCCTGAGAACTCACCAATTAGGCTCCACTGACTGGCCTTAGAACTACAGGGATCATTGCATATGTATTCCCCCAGCAGCAGAATTTCAGGCATGTACTAATACATACAGAGTTTCCGTGGGCACTGGGGTTCAAACCCAGCTCCTCATGCTTGCAAAGAAAGACCTTTATCAAATTCATTCCCCAATCATGGAGAATGCATACCTTGAGGCATTATAAGAGCAATGATAGGAAACAACAATTTAGCCAATTTCTTAATAACTGCAAAGTATTAAAAAAACTATCTTGCCTCTCCATGTATTCATTTTATTGTTTTAATTTATCCTAACATGATTTAAAGATAAATCCTAACATATTGATGTTGACTTATATTTTTTTCTGTTAAAATACATAAACAATTTAAAATATGACACTGTACGTTCAAATATAGTCCCTCTCAAAGATAAAGTTAAAGAGATAACTCAGTGGTTAAAAAATTCTCCCTAAATTAATAATGCTTGTCTCATTTAAACTAGGCTGACTTCACTCTCTTTTGGAGAATCTGTTCTTTTTCAGAAGGTAGAGTTCTCTCTCATATGTGGAACCTAGCTACAAATGACTGGACTTCTGTGTGAGTAGGAAGAAAACTCAATAGCCGAGGCCACTAAGCTAGAAAGGAGATATAAAGGGAATAGAAAAGAAGGTAGAGGGGGACTTAATAGGATGGTATTTATATATGTAAGTAGAAGAACAGATTAATGGGGGTGAAAAGGCCTAAGTGAGGTCAGGGAAGGAGATTGAGTAAAGGACAGGTGGAGGGAAGGCTAATCAAAATCTAAGAGGATATAAATAAATAATATGCAAACCTACTTTTTTGGACAATGGAACAGTCAGGAGTCATAGATTGCTACTAGAAAATTTTCAGTGCCAGGGATGGGATGCCTTCCAGTGAGCTGTTGGCCAGGGAGGTCCCTGATGCTCCCAAAACATCACAGGCCATCGCCAAAGCCCTTGGTTTCCCACCAGGAATAGATGGTAAGACCCTATTGCTAAAGACTCCACATACTTGGGATACAAAGTCACTGAGAAATCATGCTGGAACTGAGCTAAAAGCCTCCTCTATATAAACCAGCTGACAGAAAACTGGGAAAATCCATGCTGCATGCAGTTCAATCAGAGAGAGAGACATCACCAGTGAAGATACTCAACAGTGGACACTGCAAGCCTGAGATTTGGCCAGCCAGGCCAAATGAGTCAACTGGTGCAACAGTGGCATGTCTGTTGTGGAGAAAACCAACCACTCTCTAACTGGACTGGAGGCCTGATCCATGGGAGGGAATACATCCCTGATACTGAAAACCTACAACAGGGGTAGTCATGAGCCCTAGGGGTGTAATGTCTGCAGGTGTCTGGCTAAATGTATATACTATGCTCATCAAACTGTCCAGTAAGCACTTCTCTTAATGTTCATAGCCATATATTAATGCTACTCTCACTTTTGGTTACAGAACCTTCTCTTTTCAGATGGTGATGACCTTGGGATGACTCAGAAGGTACCGTGGTGCTGAGAAGAAGTGACAGAGGAGTGCTAAGAACTGAAATATCTCTATCACACCTTCCATGGCTCAGGATCCATTGCAGAAGAGGTGGTAGAAAGAATGTAAGAGCCAAAGGAAGGGTAGGACTACTTACACCATGCTCCTCAAGACACAAAATGGCCTGGATATCCATGACCCCATAGTGCCTGGCACTACCTACACAAGACCTTCATAATAGGAGGAAAAGATGATGACATCAAAATAAAAGAGAGACTGATTGAGAAGGGGAAGGGATATGATGGAGAGTGGGGTTTCAAAGGGGAAAGTGGGGGGGGGGGGAGGGAGGGAATTACCAGGGGATATTGTTTACAATCATGGTAGTTGTCAATAAAAATAATTTTGAAAAAAGAAGGTAGACAGTCTGGAGGAGATAAACTACCCCTTGCACTTGTGCCAAGTCACAGCTAATAACTACAGAGGAACTGGGGAGAGGAGCAAGAGTAGTGTTTCCATGGTGAGCCCGACAGGCAGTGACAAGGTGAAGGAGA
Source organism: Jaculus jaculus (assembly GCF_020740685.1). NCBI lineage: Eukaryota > Metazoa > Chordata > Mammalia > Rodentia > Dipodidae > Jaculus > Jaculus jaculus. The sequence goes on along the minus strand of NC_059115.1, from coordinate 72,280,315 downwards.
TGGACCCTGAGGATACTCAGCATTTACCAAAGCAGAGATCCAGAGGCTCCTAAGAGCTCATCAGTGAAGGAGACTTAAAACTCACCCACCAAGGCTGAGAGAATGGAAAAAGCCACAGGTTGAGATATTATGCCTAGAGGCATTGCCTCCCCCCCAAAAAATCCTGACTGCTGCTCCCACATATAACCAATAACCCCATGGGAAATACATGCAACCCCACTAAGGAGCATCCCCAGAGTAATGGGGGCAGGGATGAGGGAAAAGAAGGCACAAACACATGATGCATCCATACAAAATAGGTTGCTAATAAATTGAAAAAAAAAAAGGGTGTTTCTTGGGAAAGCACAAGGTTTTGAGGAGTCTTGAGAACTCCTGAGTTATAATCTCCAGAAATACCTGTAAAAAGCTGAAAATGGCCTCTGACCTGTAACCCCAGTTCTGGGGGGAGTGGGAACCATAGAATCCCCCAGGCTCACAACTAACAAGGTGCAGATCTAGTAAGAACCCATCACCAGGATGATACAGGCAGAGGAGTGATGGAGGGGAACCACAGGCAAGCATGAGGCTCCTTATCAGCACATACATGGGCATATACCATACACATGCTTCACATAAGCAAAAACCAATAATATTCTCTTTATTTCACCCTAGTGGATTCAGCTTTTGCCAAAGTTCCTTTGGTTTCATTTAGGGTTTTAATTGTTAAAGAATATTTTTTTTTCTTAAAAAAGTCAAGGTATGCAGATAACCCCTTAATTTAATCAGAAAGAGATAAGCTGACTTCAGTTTACCTGCCTGATTTGACTTCTCATTTGTGCTCTTCATACTGTTTCTTTCTCTCACCAAAGCCCCAGGAATGTTCTGAGAACTGTCAAGAATAATAATGATTTGAAATCATGTTGCAAGTTGTTTGTCAAGGGCTGAGAGCACTGACTTCCACACGTGTTTCTTTTGGCGTGGCAGGTATTGTCAACCAAAAAAATATCATCTCAGTTGGGCTACATGTGTTCTTTTAGGGTGTTTTACATTTTAGACTTTTTGGGTGAAAAATTGCTTTCCTGGTATCATATTTGTCATTGGAACCCTGGTTCAGCATTGCAACGTAGAGTCCCTTGGTAAACTTCAATCTCATTGAAATCATCAGATGTTTCAATACCAGCCTGAAGATCTGGACATGGCTTCTGGATGTTGAAGGAGGGGGTCTAAGTTTTCCCGGAGGAGTTCCCGTCTCCTCCAGGTGAGTGAAGGAATTGAAGACACTAAGTTCTGTCTGTCAAGGGATAGGGATTTCTGTGATCTGTGGGAGCTAGTCATCTGATTAGCAAACTGGAATGAATATCTCATTCCACCCTTTTCTAATTGGACCTTTCTCTCAGACTACAGAAAAACACACACGCTGGCAAGTACTGACACATTCTGTATAATGATTTTGAATTATTTATCTTTTCTGTTAGTGGATAGATGGTTAAAATTAGATCAAAGAAACATAAATCAAAACTACATTGTAGAAAAATGTTTCTTAGACTATTTAGGGGTGCTTAGGATATGCCACACGTTGTACAGAGAGAGCAATAGAGAGGCAGCTGTAAGCTAAGGAAGTGCCCTCCCAACCACCCTGTCCCCTGTGAATACTTGAAGATTAGTCCTGGACTTTTTTTTTTTTTTTTTTTTACCCTCACTTTGCAAGAAAATCACTCTTTAGCTACTCATTTCCTCCTAGTCAGGTTGGCTGCGTCTTCAAACACTAGAAAGTACCGAGTGTTCTGACATATCCTGAAGTCATGCATTAGCACCTTTTCATACAGCAAAGGGTGAGAACAGATATCTTTTGGCAGTTGACAGCAGGGCGCATGTAGAACGAGGGGGAAGGAAGCTGGAGGACAGGGACTCGTGGTGGCCTAGTGGCTAGCAGGACTAAGGCACCAGCTGTGAATAGCCCCCTTCGTCCCCTCCCATCTAGCCAACAGATGTCTCTCTGTCATTGTCATGTCCTCAAGCTATTCTCGTAGATGATTTGCGCACCGCAACTGAATCACCAGTGTGGCAACTGAACCTCTTCACAGCTCAAAACCGTGATGTGTGCACGGGGGTCCTGTGGTTGAACTGCGAGCATGTAGGGACAAGGCCAGTCTGGGGAGAGCCTGGGCAGGGAGGGCCGGGGGCGGGGAAGGCATCAAAGGAAGAGATGGACCAGAGGAAGCACGAACCAGGGAGGACAAGAAAATGTCAAGGTTACCTGGGGAATTAAAAAGAAGGGCATATTCACATCTCTCTCTACTTGGTCATTTGGCTATCCTAGGTGGATGCAGCCCTTTATTGCTCGAGTGGATATGCATATCACTTTGAAAGGTTAAAAAATGAGGAATGCAGTGATCTGTATTGCATATATGTTTTATTCTGTGGAAAGAATGTTAATAAATATACTGTGAGCCTGCAAAGTTTGCCAGTATAAATAATGTGGCATTTCAAAGTCTGTCAGTAAATGTAATTGAATTTTTCAGTGCAAAAATATAGTTCAGTTATAAATTGGAGTCATGCTTGACATTAGTTGGGCATTAGAAGATATTAATTAGATACTGCTCATGTCTCTCTCTGATTTCTTTATGTTGAATGAATGATCGGGAAAGGGAAATTTGCAAGCACACATTTTAGAGATTTTTATTCTCAAAAACAAGCTGCCTAATAGTTTTTAGTGGAGAAATAAATGGTGGTTTTTTTTTTTTCTTCTAAAACCTTGTCAGTGAGCTGTCTACAACATGCCCTTCCCAACATGAACACAATATGGAAAAGCTAATCCACTTTAATACTTTGTAATGATCATAAGCTACAGTGAACACATAGCCTAGGGAAAAGATAGTGGTAGTCACCTTTAAACAGAAAGAGAAGAGCAAGTGATTGTACATTTTTACACTAGGCTGATGACAACATTTCCTGTGACTTTGAACTTACTTTGACTGTCACCATCCTGGCAAACATTTTGCATTTCAATCAGACCGTTGTATTTCACGCATGGCGTTTGCAGTGTAATGCAGAAATTTACTTTTGTCTTCCTTACATGTGGCTCGACCACTTGTACTCTGCTGCTTCCTGTTACAGATGCTGGGCCTGACTGCACATGGAACTTTTAAGACCTTTTTTTTTTTTTAAATATTTTTTTGTTCATTTTTTATTTATTTATTTGAGAGTGACAGACACAGGGAGAAAGACAGATAGAGGGAGAGAGAGAGAATGGGTGCGCCAGGGCTTCCAGCCTCTGCAAACGAACTCCAGACGCGTGCGCCCCCTTGTGCATCTGGCTAACGTGGGACCTGGGGAACCGAGCCTCGAACCGGGGTCCTTAGACTTCACAGGCAAGCGCTTAACCGCTAAGCCATCTCTCCAGCCCAACTTTTAAGACCTTTTAAACCTCAACACCACCAGCACTTTTCAGTTATTGTTGTTTTCTTGTATAAATCAGTCATCACCTTTCTTTGGATGGTTCACTTTGACTGTGATTTATGTGATTCTCTCATGCAGTATGTGTGTGTGTGTTTCCTGCTGTTAAGTACTTGAACTGAG